>NC_066893.1:10830452-11115452 GCF_022985175.1 Labeo rohita
ATAAAATGTCAAATATATTTATATTTAAATAAAATATATTTATATTGATATTTATATCCCGCAATTCTGACATTTCTCAAAACTGCAAGTTTTTATCTTGCAACTCTTACTTTATTTCTTGCAATCGTGAGTTTATGTCCCATAATACTGACTTTATAACTTGCAATTGTTTATATCATGAATTCTAAGAAAAAAGTCAGAATTACGAGTTTATATCCCGCAATTCTGACTTTATAACTCACAATTGTGAGTTTATATCATGCAATTACAAGAAATAGTCAGAATTGTGAGTTTATATCCTGCAATTCTGAGAAAAAAAGTCAAAATTGTGAGTTTTTGTCTTGCAACTCTGACTTTATTTCTCGCAATCATGAGTTTATATCCCATAATACTGGCTTTATAACTTGCAATTATGTTTATATCCCACAATTCTAAGAAAAAAGTCAGAATTACGAGTTTATATCCCGCAATTCTGACTTTTCTTGCGATTCTGATTCTATAACTCACAACTGACTGCAAAAACCTGCCCTCCTTAGTTACTGTTGCTATGTCTGACAAACAGTGCTGCTCTCACACTACACCATGTTCTCATGCAGTGAAAAATACATCGCGGAGCAAAGAGGAAACTGACAACACGCCGACAGACAAGACAGAGCAGATTACTTCTGGTATGAAACAAGGTCTCTGCTTTAAAATGTTGTCATTTTTAAGAAATTCAAACAATAAATATTGTTTGTGTGTCATGACAGATCACACAATCGACAGGTGAACCAATCATCTTTTCTTATTTACTTAAAACATGAAATAAACATGAATGAACATTAGAACATATTTTATTTCAACTGCGAAAGACGTCAATACACACAATTTTTCAAGTTTAAGTCTACTGAGGTTAATCTACTCTCCTGTCTGATTTGTTTGCCGGACGTAATGGCGGAGTCAGTGTTATGATTGGTCAGATCGCCTGTCAATCAAGCTGTTTGCGGGTCAGTTGCAAGTTTATATCCCGCAATTCTGACATGATTTCTCGCAATTGCGAGTTTATTTCCTGCAATCCTGAGAAACAAGTTAGAATTGCAAGTTTATATCTCACAATTTGACTTTATTCCTCTTTTATCTTGCAATAACTCGCAATTATAAATTTATATTTATATAAAATTTAAAATGTATATTAATATTTATATTCCACAATTATGACTCTATTGCTAGCAATTGTAAGTTAATATCCTACAACTCTGACTTTATAACTCACAGTTGAGAGTTTATATCACGCAATTCTGAAAAAAAAAAATTGATACGTTTTTTTTTTTTTTTCCACAAGACGGTATGAAGAAGTTTGTTTTTGGACGCTTTCTGTAGCGTGTTTGTATCTTGGTGCTGCAAATATGTTCCCATGCGTCATGTCTGAATGACCTGCAGTGTCCCATAGATATTTACAGCGCTTTATGTGCTTTGTCTGGACACATTACATGCCAGTGGGAGTTTGTTTATGTGCAGTCACTCTACAGTTGGACGGTTCCCATAAAGCAGGTTATCCTCACAATGAATACACTGGCGTTGCTGAGGAAAGCAGCTATTGAAAGCCTCCCGAGTCCATCCGCCGGGAACTTGTCTCTAGTCCAGTCCTAATTAGGAGGAACTTGCTCTACACACACACACTTTACTACCAAAAAGCTCCTTTCACTTGCCTTGCACATGTTGTTGTTATTATTTCTGGTCAGTTTTCATAAGTTTTAATACTCATTTAGTCCACAACAAATAAGTGATTTCATTATTAACATACGCCAGGCCATTTCCCTTGTAAAGACTTCTCTTGAAATGGCATGGTGATGCAATGTTTAATTTGTCAAGAATGTGCTTAATGTATTTTAAGCCAATAAGGATCCACAATATACCAGTACTACATCAGCCTTAATTTCTGTTTTGTGGCTTTGAATCCTATATTTTATTCACTGAGCTTTGAAAACTTCATTGAAAATTTGATAACGACAGATCTTTGGATAAACACTTTGCACTAACCTTTTGAGTCTGTTTTCAAAGACGAGATTTCCTCAGCAGCCGCTGGTTCCAGCACTGCTCAGCATATCTGGTGTAATTATCTTGTATGTGTATTGAATATCCAGCTGAGGCGTTTTGTTTTGTTGTTTGTGTGTTCAGAGATATCACAGTTATCAGGGTTTGCTGTGCGGTTGTTGAGTGGCATTGGCATTGGCATTGGTGCACTCTTGCATTGTTAATTGATTTGGCTCCTCCCCATCAAGCTCTCAAATGAAATCAACTGCAATTAGTGATCACCGACATGCCAAAGCGGTCTGTGTTGCTCCAGGACTACAATAATGCTGAGTGATTTGTGGCTTGATAATAATGAAATGCTTTAGCTGGGACTTTGTTCATTTATAATGTTTAATTATATGGGTCAATGATGTATAAGAGTGTTATGACAGTATTTTAGTGCCACATTAAAAAATTTACGATTATGAGATTACAGCTGTAATATTTCGATAATAAAGTCAAAATTACAGGAATAAAGTAAAAATATTATAAGAAAAAAGTCAAAATATTTCGAGACTACAGTTGAAATTGAAATTAAAATGAAGTAAATGAAGTAAAAATTATGAGAATAAAGTCAAAATGTTTCGAGAATTAAGTCAATATAACAAGAATTAATTTGCAGCAATTACGAGATTGAAGTTATAATATTTTGAGAGTATATTCTAGCCTATTGTGCATGCAAAAGGCCCAAAATGATTACAGGAATCTGTCCCGCCTCATTAAAGAGTGTGAAAAACACATTATTGCAAGACACATTATATTTCTCTATAAAACTGACATATTTTAAAGG
The DNA here is from genome assembly GCF_022985175.1 of Labeo rohita. NCBI lineage: Eukaryota > Metazoa > Chordata > Actinopteri > Cypriniformes > Cyprinidae > Labeo > Labeo rohita. The sequence continues at coordinate 10,833,295 of NC_066893.1, forward strand.
GGTCATCGGATGCAAACTTCACTTTGTGTAATGTTGTTTGAACATTAATGTGTGTTGGCAGTGTATGTACAAATCTACCCTATTATGACAAAAATCCATGCAGTGGTTTTTAATTAATCTGTAACAATATCATCTACTTTTTCAAATCGAGCCATTCTCAGATGCCGGTGTGGCGTCAGACCGACAGAAGCCACTCCCACGATAGTTGATTGACATGAGCGTTTTACCTCAGATCAGCTGTAACAGTCCGACCTCCATTGTTCTGATGCCAGAGCAGGGATGTAAATTAGACAAGAATATCTCAGATTGAGCGATTAAGGTGTTGTGTTATTGGATGTAGTAATGAACACAGTGGTCGTCATTTACTCCCGACATCTGAGCCGCTAAAGATGCAGGATTACGTTCGTTTGTGAAGGGAATGCGCCTCCCGATCTACATAAATGCGTCTATGTTCATGCAAATCATTTGTGATTCAGCTTCACCTACAGCAGAAGTGAGTATTTACTAGTACTAGTTAGCAAGTTTTGTGGCTAAACGCACTAAATGCGGCTAAAATAAACAATCGACGAGAGAGCTCATTTGCATTTAAAGGAACAATCCCTCAGAATGGGATGATTTTTGGGATGAGCTCATTTTGACAAGGTAAAAAGGGTGTTGTTTTACACAACCATTGAGAATTTTTAACCAAAGTATATTAGAGACTTTTCATTAAGACACTAAAGAATCATATCAACTTGTGGAAAATGGGCATCCGATGACCCCCTTAAAACTGATACTTTGCTTTTTATTAAGGCCGCGTTCACACAGCAGCAGAATACGGTTGTCAGTACTGTATTTGAGTCTATAATACAGTTTCGTTCACACACAGTACAGTTATTTAAGTGTGTGACAACCGTACTCTATAACCAAACTCACACCCGTAAATTTTCAGGACTCACAACCACATTCTCGGAACACACGCGCTGTGTGAACGGAACAGGACTGGACAACTCACGTCATTCAGTGCGAAAGAGCCACTCCGCCGCACAAACGTGCTGTAATTTGGGTTTCGGTTACTTACAGTGACAGAGAAATGAGCTGTGTGTCATCTAAAAGTTTTATATCCAGTCTCCACCGGAGCCACTCCCTCCCGTCAGTTTTTTTGGTCTGCGCACGGGTTAAATGCTCCGCTCTCCAACCAGATTTAAAAGCTGCTGTCGGTTAATGATGATTTGATGGATGAACTCGTGGCTAGATTGGATTTATGTTGTGTCAGAAAGTGGTAATACTTCGTTTTATGGACGTAGCCATCTTAGATATTGCTTTGGTCTGTATTGCTATGGTTACTCTTAAGGAATACGGGCTTGACTCCCATTGCACGTTTATACAGACAGTATTCGAAAAGCAACTGTAAGCTACTGTGTGAACAGGACATTTTGAGACTCACACCTGTAAGTAAATACGGTTGTCAATCCCAAAAACAGACAGTGTGAATGTGACCTAAAAATACCAAAAGCACAAAGCTTATTACTATTATTGGGTGGCTGGAGCACTACAGATAGGCCTAATGAATGCTATCGAAGATGTGAAATATTATTACTGAGCATACTGTCCCTGCGAGTATAACACATGGTATAATTTCTGCTAATAATCCCACATATATTCAAATAAATTCCAGTGGCCTGGCAACTTCTCCCAGTGCTCCCAATCCGGAATTTGCATGTGCAGGCTCTCAAAATATTATAAATGTAATAATATATATATATATATATATATTTATTTTTTTTTTTTTGCTATGATTTAATTCTCGAAACATCTCCATTATTCTTGAAATATTTCGACTTTATTCTCATAACATTTTGATTTTATTCTAAAATTTCTACTTTATTCTCAAAACATTTCAACTTTATTCTCGTATTTTCAACTTCATTCTCGAAACATTTAAACTTTATTCTTGCAATTTCAAAACCTTTCGACTTTAGTCTCATATTTTACTTCAACTTAACTTAATTCAACTTAATTATCGAAATTTCTACTTTATTCTCAAAATGTTTTAACTTTGTTCTTGAAACATTTCGACTTTATTTTGAAAACATTTAGACTTTTTTCTCGTATTTTTGACTTTATTCTTGAAACATTTCCCCTTTATTCTCTTAATTTTGACTTTATTCTCAAAACATTTAAACTTTTTTTCTTGTATTTTTGACTTTATTTTCAAAACATTTCGACTTTATTCTCGTATTTTTTACTTTATTCTTGAAACATTTCGACTTTCTTAAAATATTTCGACTTTATCCTCAAAACATTTAGACCTCATTCTAAAACAACTACTTTATTTTCAAAACATTTCAACTGTATTCTAGTTATTTCAGCTTTATTCTCAAAACATTTCCACTTTATTCTCTTAATTTCGACTTTATTTTCTAAACATTCTGACTTTATTCTTGAAATATTTAGACTTTATTTTCGTAATATTGAATTTATTCTCAAAATATTTTGAATTCATTCTCAAAATATTACGACTTTAATCTCATAATTTTAGACATTTTTTTTATTTTTTAATGTGGCATTAAAAAACATCTTAGAGTGTCAATGATTAAAAAAAGAACAAAAAAAGCTCATTTGAAACATCTAGTTGTTTGAAATGTAGTCTTTGTATGTTTATTTCATGTAGCTTCAAAAAAAAAAAAATTAATGACTAAAAATGTAGTGAAAGTGAAAAGTAAAACATTTTATTTACACCTTCAATACATCTGTACACATCTTTTTTTACATCATCTTTTTTTACGTCTTTAAATGTATTTAACGTAAAAACATTAATTGAAATATCATGAATTATTCATTTATAAACAAAAATTTTAAAGGAAGTGGTGCACTGGCATCACACAACATTTTACAGTCTGCATTAAAGGGATAGTTCACCCAAAAATGAAAATTCAATCATTACACACCCAAACCCGTAAGACCTTTGTTCATCTTCACAACACAAATTAAGATATTTTTGATGAAATCCGAGAGCTTTCTGACCCTGCATTGACAGCAACGCAGTTGACACATTCAAGGCCAAGAAAGGTAGTAAGGACATCATTAAAATAAAATAGTCCATGTGACATATTTTTGCGCTGTGTTTCTTAAAAATTGAGAGGGATTTACTTCATGTCACTGAGCCATGAAAAAAGGAGAGCGTCCAGCCTATAAAAGCATCATGTATTGAGAATATGCTGAGCTTGGCACTACGAAACACACTTGATATTCGTTCTTGTATTTAAACAGTTGTGAAAACACAGTCGTCCTTCTTACCGTAAAGCAATCTGATTGTTGTTATGGAGAGTAAATCCACTGCAGTAGACAGTTTTCTGTAAGGTGGAATAACTTTTCAGACACAAACGTTTAGACTACATGACAGGGTGGGAGATGGTATCTCTGGCAGTTACATGCGACCACCTGCCAGTTTCTTCCTAATGTGCATTTTCACACTTTAAAACACATTCCTATAGCTTAACTATTTCCTTTCAAATACCACAGGATTTGAACGTTGAATGGTGCATTCCTGTCGGTATTTATCTGATTTTGTTATCCACACAGGGGAAGGAATAAAGACCGAAGGAAGTCCCCCTTCTCTGCTTGCAAAACATGAAAATTGCATACTTAAACAGTATTTAGCACCGCAGACAGATCAAGGACTATGGTTAGGTTGCATATTCTTATGTAACAGTAGCGGGGAGGAGAGTTGCTCTCAGTCAGCAAAGTACAAACACAGTGTGATGAGGTGTACAGTTACCACAGTATATCCGTAGTGTTACAGTGCATTTGAGAGCTGTACAGGAAATATATATGTTTGGCCTAGACGATATTATTCATGAGCTTGGCCCTCCTCCTGAAGTCTTCGGCCCACCCTGATGGTCCCATAAAAAAAACGATGAACTAGTTTGGAGGTCTGTTTCCCAGCTTTATGTCTTGGAAGGGGCAGAAAGTGTGATGGCAGAACATCAGAGATGGAAAAAGACTAGGTTTCAGTACATTACCTGATACAAAACAGCAGATTTAAAGGGACATACCACCAAAAAAAGACAGCTCTTATTTTTAATAGCAACAATATAATCAGAGTTATATTAAAAGTGTGTCCATCCATCATAAAAGGTACTTCACGCGGTTCCAGGGAACTAATACAGGCTACTGAAGTGAATCAATGCTTTGTGTAAGAAAAGTATCCATATTTAAAACTTTAAAAATGTAAAACTTAAAAACGTAATCTGTAGCTTCCCCTAATACATATGTTCACGAGAGAGTGGCGTTTCAGTTTACGTAGATGAGAGGTGACAAACACGGAAGAGCATGACAATTAATCGAGTAACCGGATTTTTATTTATTTATTTTATTTTTTATGGTAATAAAATTTGACGGTTTAAACTTTTATTTTGAAATCGTGATGATTAGCATTGAGAACGATACTGATGTATTCTCCTGTGTTTGCGTAGATTTATAAATGACTTACCTTACAAATCTGATTCCCAGATGAACGTTATAATAAAACCAAACACACAACAACATGCAGAGATTGAGTTTGAGAAGCTCTGCACATGTAAATAATGACGCACGTACGTAACTACACGCATGTAAATAATTAAAGGAGAAGTTTACTTCCAGAACAACAATTTACAAATAATTTACTCACCCACTTGTCATCCAAGATGTTTATGTCTTTCTGTCTTCAGTCGTAAAGAAATTATGGTTTTTGAGGAAAGCATTTCAGGATTTTTCTTCATATAATGGACTTCATTGGTGCCCGATTTTGAACTTCCAAAAGGTAGTTTAAATGCAGCTTCAAAAGGCTCTAAACGATCCCAGCCGAGGAAGAAGGGTCTTGTCTAGCGAAACGATCAGCCATTTTTTTGAAAAATAAAAATTTGTATACTTTTTAAGCACAAAAGCTCGTGTAGCACAGGCTCTGGGATGCGCATCCACGTGTCATTCTTGAACGATTCGTTCATTTTAAACAAATCTTTAATGTGACTCAGGAAGAACGAGTCGTCTCAGGGAGTGATTCTTTCAGTGATTAGGTTCTGTGCTGGAATTAGTTCACCTGTTTTGAGTCTTCGGGTTTTTCGAGTCATTCGTTTATCTTATGGGGCTGTGATGCTGATTTTGCTAAAATGAACGAAGTGACTCGAAAAAAGATTCCTTCATTTTAATGAACGAGACTCAAAGGTCCGAGTTGCTAAAATGATCCAAACTTCCCATTCTACTACGAATTACGTCTTCGAATCACCACAAGTTCATTGTCTGTGTACTCCGGCTCCAAAAGGTAGAGTATGTCGAAAAACTCCATCTTATTTTCTCCTACAACTTCAGAATCGTCCGACATTGTTGTACCTTTTTTGTAAACAGCATTTGACTTACTTGCACTTTCTTTCTCTAGTTTTTTCACGTTCGCTCTGTAAACACTGGGTCTGTAGTTCCGTCTACATTACACGTGACCTTTTGATGTTATTCAATAGTACGCAAACACGCATCGCAGAGCCTGTGCTACACAAGCTTTTGTGCTTAAAAAGTATACAAATTTTTATTTTCCAAATAAAATGACAGATCGTTTCGCTAGATAAGACCCTTCTTCCTCGGCTGGGATCGTTTAGAGCCCTTTGAAGCTGCTTTTAAACTACATTTTGGAAGTTCAAAATAGCGGGCACCATTGAAGTCCATTTAAATGAAGAAAAATCCTGAAATGTTTTTATTCATGACTGAAGACAGAAAGACATGAACATCTTGGATGACAAGAGGGTGAGTAAATTATTTGTGAATTGTTGTTCTGGAAGTGGACTTCTCTTTTAAAGCACATATTTTAAACCTGAATCGCATATAATAATTTAATTGAATCTTAACATTTGTGAATCCTTAATAGCATTATGCTGTATTATGATTTTTAAATGGGTTTAATGTGTGGAATTCACCACTTCTGATATTTTGCCGATTACTCAACACGGGCAAAATGCAGTCGAGGATTGTTTAAAATCAAGTAACGTTACTCGAATAGAATCGAGGAATCTTTGCAGCCCTAGAAGAGACTGTTTTTTTCTTTGCTGTAAACAAAACTTGGTTCTCGCAAGACTGGAGTATTCTCACCAGACCTTACGCTATACCTATCCTATGTCATCCGCTAGAAAAAGCCACTCTCTCGTTAACACGTCAACAGTTAGAGGAAGCTAGCGATTACGGTTTATAAAGTTTTAAACTTGGATATTTTTCTTACCCAAACAGATTGATTTACTTCAGAAGACCTTTGTTAATCCCCCCGGAGTTGTGTGAAGTACTTTTTATGATGGATGGATGCACTTTATTGGACTTTAAAATCTCAACACCCATTCACTGCCATTATAAAGCTTGGAAGAGCCACAACACTTTTTAATAGAACTCCAATTGTATTTGTCTGAAAGAAGAAAGCCATATACACCTAGGATGGCTTGAGGGTGAGTAATGTGGTAATTTTCATTTTTGGGTGAACTGTCCCTTTAAGAAGTTTTTTCCACGAATAATACTTCATTTACAGTTAACTGTAGCAAAATCTAGCCACGATTTTTGTAAAACAAAGAAACAAATTTAATTTGTGGCCATGACTGGACATGAATGGAAAAAAAAATATGTTTGTGCTTTGTAATTACTCCTCACAGCTGTAATCACTAGAGGAATATAAGCAGTAGTCAGTGTTGTATGTTTGGATAAAGCTGGTGGCTGAAGTTGGAGAGGTTTGGGTGTGAAGAACATCCAGAAAGAACATCCCGACCCAGAGTAGTGCTAACATCCTGCTGAAATAAAACCTGACACGCATTCCTTCATCATTACACTAACATTCTTACTATAGCGCCTCAATGACATCTAGTGTTCAGCTTATTGAACAACACTTCAATATTTTATCAAAATATAGTTTGTTTGTTTCTTCTTTTTTTTAGTTTAAGAATTTCATTACACTTAAAACAGATTAAAGCAAAACTGATCATAATTCAACAGCCTACTAATGCCAAAATTTGTTTTTTTGGTATTTAGTGTGAATTATTTTTGTAACATATTTGATAAGAATATTTGAAACCAAATTAATCATCTTTAATAAGAATATTTGAAACCAAATTTAACAAAGCTAACCATAATCAGTCATTGTTCCAATATAGTTTAAAAAAATGACTGGCTGACTATACATTATCCTGCTTATTATATGGCTGCTTACTATTTAAAAGAAAATGTGGACATTAAATACTTAATAATAATAATTTATTTTATTTGTTGACAATTATACATGTCAGTTATACAGTATTGTACTGGAAAATGGTCATTATTCAGAACACACATAAATATTGCAAACATACCAATTACAATCATGTATTCCAGAAAGCAACTGTTATATATTGAAATACATTGCATTATTATTAAACCAATAATGCTTTTTTCTGTTCTCACTGTATTTGATAGAGTATAGCTTTTTGTAAACAATTCTTGTAGTTCATTGTAAACAGGTTTCAAATTGCACAATCAACAGTTCAGTGGCAATTTTAATCAAAAACAATTAATGGATGTCAAAAGACACTGCACCGTTAATTTTCTCTTATAAGCCTGTGAAGATCTGGTTCATATATATATATATATATATATATACCAAAATTTTCCAACACAAGTTAATGTTGATACTGTAAAATGGCTCTGCAGTCAAATGTGAATTGAATAAATTCACATGACCAATCAAACTGTTAAAAATGTAGCTCATCTCCTTAAATCACATGCACAGCAGTAGATTACAATTAGTTTTCCAGCGATAAAAAGCAACAAACTCCTAAATCTGAATCTCACTTCGATTTGAAGGAATTTTCAGTGTAATATCAGTGCCTTTTGGGGGGAAAAAAATGAATAACTTTTCTTTCTTCATTTCGTAGATTTATAATTTTCTGCTGATGTTAAACAGGTTTATTTGGTATAAATCTTTAAAATACACAATTCAATACCATGGCCATTGATTTAAATCCCAGGGAAATAAGAATAAATATACATTTAAGAATGTAAATCTATATTTGTACTTAAAAAGCAACACCTTAAACTCGATAAAATTCCAAGCAAGGTTTGAAATTACAGTAGGTGACAAGGACACGCAGACCAATAATGAAAAAATGTCAATCGTTTTTGTCAGCGAGAAACCGAAATCTGAGCTTGAGCTCTTGAAGCAGCTTCGACTTTGCAGTTTCCCAGTTGTCTTCCCAGCCTAGAAATCAAACATCCAGCTTGTAACTATAATATTTTAAAATGTAATATTACACACAAATATTTCCAACTTGACTGTTTATTCTGATTATTGCTATTAATATAATTGTAACATTTAAAAATGAATCATTTTGAAATTATATTACCATTCTAAAGATTGGGGTCAGTAACAGCAAATATTTGAAAAGTACTGTGTTCATAATGTATTATATATTCATTATTAAATACTTATAAATACATTGAACATTTATTATTTTCTGAGTGTATTTGTGAGCTCACCTGGACTGCAGCAGGTTAACTGAACAGAGAAAGTAGCCTTTGCTCCGAGCGCCTCTTCTGTGTCCTCAAACACTGGCTGTGGCTGATTTTGCTTTATGAACCACTCATTTACAGAGTTTCTCAAAGGTGCAGTGTTTGCTTCTGTAAGAGGTTCAAAACAGAATGAAACCCACATTTTTTTCTAATAATATCTAGTAAGACAAACTGTTTGGTCTTCAGTGGCTCTAACCTGTCTTTACCCCCAGCAGACCCAGTATGCGTTCACACAGATGATTTCGAGCTGCTTTCTTGCTGCTTTTACATGTGCACTTCAGTGTATAGTCAGAAAAAGACAGCTGGATGCAGGCCCGTTCCTCAGACTTCAGGTCAATGACAGGGTCTCTCTGACCAGCCCCCTTCAGCATGGAGCTCAGCTGATTCTGCACCTCTTCAAGACTATCAGCTCCAAGTAGTGAAGGATAACCAAAAAGAGGTGATAGTGAACTTAGGGCTTTTTGGAGAGCATGTAACTTGGCTTCATCCTCTGAAGACCCTAAAAAAGACCATATGATATTTACATTTATTTCATGATAAGTATACTACAGATAAATTTGCATATTTATGTACTTAATAAAAATACCCTGAAGTTGTACTTTTAGTATACGAAACTGGTATACTTAAAGTCTGCTACATTAAAATAATAAATTTCGCACTTTAATTGTGTGGAAATAGTGCTGAAGTCCAACTAAACTAAGTAGTTCTAAGTAGAACTATTGCAAGTATACTTTAGGTACACTTTAAATATCTTGCATTTAATGATATTATCCAAAGATCATACAATCTTCATCAGTAGTGACATTTTAGGCTTAATATTAAAAAAAATGTGCATTGTGCACAAGTAGTACTCCAAATAAAGTTTAATTATAATTTTTGTATCAGTAAGTCTCAGACGAGATGTCCGTAAATATGTTAATAGAATTGACTATAATTAGTATGAAATAAATGCATTTTAAATGGTGCTGTCAATCGATTAATTGAAATGTTTTGAGAATAAAGTTGCAATTATGAGAATAAAGACAACATTTCAAGAATAAAGTCAAAATGTTTCACAAATAAAGTTGAAATGTTTTGAGAATAAAGTTGCAATTATGAGAATAAAGACGAAATTTCGAGAATAAAGTCAAAATGTTTCACGAATAAAGTGGAAATGTTTTGAGAATAAAGTTGCAGTTATGAGAATAAAGATGAAATTTCGAGAATAAAGTCAAAATGTTTCACAAATAAAGTGGAAATGTTTTAAGAATAAAGTTGCAGTTATGAGAATAAAGATGAAACTTCGAGAATAAAGTTAAAATGTTTCACAAAAAAGTCGAAATGTTTCAAGAATAGTTGAAATTACGAAAATTAAGTCGAAATGTTTCGAGAATAAAGTTTAAATGTTTTGAGAATAAAGTCGAAATGTTTTGAGAATAAAGTTGAAATTACAAGAATAAAGCTGAAATGTTTCAAGAATAAAGCTGAAATGTTTCGAAAATAAAGTCAAATTGCCACGTTAAAAAAAATCTAAAATTACGAGATTAAAGTCGTAATGTTTCGAGAATAGTTTAAATGTTTTGACAATCAAATCGAAATGTTTCAAGAATAAATTAGAAATTTCGAGAATAAAATTGAAATTACAAGAATAGTCAAAATGTTTTGAGAATAAAATTGAAATTACAAGAATAGTCGAAACGTTTTGAGAATTAAAATTGAAATGACAAGAATTAAGTCAAAATGTTTCACAAATAAAGTTGAAATGTTTCAAGAATAAAGTTGAAATGTTTCAAGAATAAAGTTGAAATGTTTCAAGAATTAAGTCAAAATGTTTCACAAATAAAGTCAAAATATTTCAATAAAGTTGAAATTTCGAGAATAAAGTCAAAATGTTTTGAGAATAAAGTTGAAATTACGAGAATAAAGTCGAAATGTTTAAAGAATAAAGTTGAAATGTTTCGAGAATAAAGTTGAAATTACGAGAATAAAGTTGAAATGTTTCGAGAATAAAGTCAAAATGTTTCAAGAATAAAGTTGAAATTTCGAGAATAAAGTTGAAATGTTTCGAGAATAAATTCAAAATGTTTTGAGAATAAAGTTGAAATGTTTTGAGAATAAAGTTGAAATTATGAAAATGAAGTCGAAATGTTTCGAGAATAAAGTCGAAATTACAAGAATAAAATTGAAATGTTTTGAGAATAAAGTTGAAATTATGAGAATAAAGTCAAAATATTCTGAGAATAAATTTAAAATGTTTCAAGAATAATACTGAAATTACGAGAATAAAAACTAAATGATTTGAGAATAAAGTTGAAATCACAAGAATAAAGTCGAAATGTTTCGAAAGTTAAAATGACAATAATTGGAATTTAATTTTGAATTTGACAATTCAAGTGTGCATATACAAGCACAGTATAACTGCTGACAGGACAGGTAGATTAGTTTTTACTGTCATATGGCCTGACAACATCTCATCTGACTGCAGTTCACTGTTGTTCTACTGAAGCTTTCTCATCACCTATACATTTCCTGTGCTCGTTTGACTAGCGCCTGGTGCTGAAGAAAAGTTGGAGTGCATGTCTCAAAAGTCTCCCGTTTGCTGTGGTCATAAAGACATTCTGCGACTAAATAAACACACTTTTTGTCAAGAAAAAGAGACAGAAGCGGCAGCTTTGAGTGGGGTGGGCAACCCTAGCCCCGCCCCTGCGATAAATATTTTAAACGCCATTAATCTGGAAGAATTAATTGCCTGAGTTAATGTGTTAATTTTGACAGCACTAATTTAAAAAATATTACTTTGTTACTAGGGTTTATATTTCAATATATTGTAAAAATGTAATTTATTCCTCTGATGCAAAGCTGAGCCTTTCTTCAGACACTCATTACTAACCTTGTCCATCGTACTTTGCATCGTAAGTAATGTTCTTTAATGAGCAGTAAAATGGCTTTGTAGATCCTTCAACATCTTCCTGAGGAAGAGTAAGAGACCTCTGAGAAAAGTGCTGCTTCACCTCCGCACTGCACATCTTTTCATCTTGAATTAGAGGTAAAGAAAAAAACATTAGTTAAGGTACATAAATGTATCAATGTATTTGAATACATAAATACACAAATATGTACCTGAGTTAGGATCCAAAATTTCCATTGCACGGCCGAATAACAGGTAGGCTCTTCGAGTAGCTTCTTTCTTGGTGTCGTAGCCTTGTTTGTTAGCAAAAGTATATTTTTCCAGGTTGATTGTCACAGTACATTTGACATTCTGATCACATTTCATGTTCTCCACATTCACGTGTGGTGGCTTGAGATTGTAAACATTAAACAGCTCATTGATTTCTGTAAAATACACAAAGATGTACAAGTAAATGAGTCCTGAGTTGCAACAACTAACTTAAACTTGCCGGTTTAATTTTACAATGTACTACTAGAGCTCCCTACAGGCGTTCCCTGCAATATCACAGCATCTTTTTTCCTGTGTTCCATTACCTGGACACTCAATCCTGCGCTTTTTTCTCTGTGAGGCTGGAGAGCTGGAGTCTGGAGGGTCTGGCTGCACAGGGACAGGAACATGGACTGGTTCTTTGCCTGATGGGAGCTTTACTGATGTGGAGATACTTTCAGATTTCAGGTTTGAAAGCTCTTTCACTGCTGCCTGACTGATAGATACTGCAAAAATAGACAAAAACAAAACCTTTACTTTCCAAAATATATGTCATAGACTGGATACAACACTTTTTCACTAATTTCTTTCAAGGTAAACTCACAGTTTGAAAGCTGTGGGCTCATGCCGCTGGTGAAAGGCTCTTCACTGGTCTCTGCTTTATACTTTTTCGTTTCATAGACAGGATTTCTGAAACCCAGTTGGTCTAGACGCTCCTTCAGAAGACCTATGAAGTTCTCAGTATCTGATAATGGAGGACAGCTGAGGATCCATGATAGCTGGTCCAGAGCAACTTTAGCTGCTTGGTGCTCTGCCAGTTTCTTCCTGGAGGAGCCATCTAAGAAATGTAAGAGTCATATTTCATCCCAAAATCAAAAAATATAGATGAGTTATCTATACTTATATTACTACAGTGCCTTGCAAAAGTATTCATACCCCTTTATTTTTTCATGTTTTATGTTGCAGCCTTATGTTAAACCGCATTAAATAACTTTTTTCCACATCAATCTACAATCCATACGGCATAATGACAAAGCACAACAGATCTGTGACAACTCTGCAAATTCATTAAAATTAAAAAACTGAAATAAGTACATTGCATAAGTATTCATACCCTTCACGCAGTACTTAGTTGAATCACCTTTACAGCCTCAAGTATTTTTGGTATGATGCGAAAAGCTTTGTACATCAGCATTTGGCAATTATCTGCCATTCTTCTCCTCACCTCTTCAACTCTCAAGCTCTTTCAGCTTGGATGGGGGCTGGCACACATTTTCTCCCATCTGCATATATGATCATGGAGCTCAAATAGAGTGACTATCAGCTTCTTGGTCACCACTCTAACCAAAGCCTTTCTCCATCAATTGCTCAGTTTGGCCAGGAGACCAACTTTAGGAAGAGTCCTAGTTGTTTCAAACTTCCTCCATTATGGATAACAGAGACTACATGCTTCTGTGAACCTTCAGTGCAGCAGAATTTTCTCTGAACTCTTCCCCAGATGCGTTGCTTAACGCAATCCTGTCTCTTGAGCTCTACATGCAGGACTTTTGACCTCAGGGCTTGGTTTTTGCTCTGATATGCATTTTCAGCTGTTAGACCTTTTATTGAGAGGTGTGTGCCTTCCCAAATCATACCCATTCAAATAAATTAGCCACAGGTTAACTCCACTCAAAGTGCAGTAACATCTACAAGTGATATGAGTGCTCCTGAGCTAAATTTTAAGTGTCTCAGAAAAGGGTGTGAATACTTATGCAGTGGAATTATTTCAGTTTTTTATTTCTAATAAATTTGCAAAGTTGTTTTTTTTACAAACCTGTTTTTTTGCTTTGTCATTATGGTGTATGGAGTGTAGATGTGGGGGAAAAAGTTATTTAAACCAGTTTAACATAAGGCTGCAACATAACAAAACGTGAAAAAAATAAAGGGGTATGAATACTTTCGCAAGCCACTGTATATAAAGAAGGGTAAACGGAACAGAACCAGCATAAATGTATGCCAGATATTAATGTTCAATAATTTAACGTTTTGGAAATTAGTCAGATTCAAAGGTGAATCAGAAGGCTGAGTCCTGACAGGAAAAGAGGAGGAGCTGGGAAAGGAAAAGGGTAATTAGTTATTGAGCAACATAAGCTGCTGATAATACTGAAGGACCTAATATATGAATGCTCAGATAGACATTGTATTCCTATAGGTAGACATGGACTAGCTGAGAGTCAGCTGACGCAGGCTTGACTGACGTGACCTGCCAGAAGTATTGCTACGTTTGATTTCTTTGTTTTGGGGGTAAAATATTCACCCAAATAGTGTTTAATAAATAAAGAACAGTGAAAATTAAATTACCTTTATCACAAAAAGTGAAAGGCCCAGTGAGTTTGAGCTTGCAGATGGTTGTGTTTTCATCAACAACAAATTCTTCTGTTGGTTTTTGTAAATCATGCGTGTTGAAATATTCCACAATCCCTGTCCTGTACGTCTGACCTGTTGTAGCAAAAATTAAAAACATGTTATGCTGTTCCGAAAACCATTTTAACATATTCTAATGCAATATCTCACTCCCAATAATACCAAAACAACTACAGTATCACGTATGAGTACTCCTGAAGTATTTTATGCAAAATATTGTACTATTTTTGGCCTCAAGTATAGGTGAAAATTTACATGTGAATATACTGGTGTATGACATATGAAATAATCTTGAAATCTAATCTGAACTTTGTACTTTACCTTCTGCTGGAGCACTGATGTGAAAACTTTCCCACAAAACCTTATAAGCTGCTTCAGTCGCTTCTTCCTTTGTAGAGCATCTATCAGACGCAACTTCTTGACTGAGATCCACAATCACTTTACTAAAAAAGTTTTCTGAAATGTCAAAAAATGTTTATTTTAATCACATTTCTTTTTATTATACGCTTAATAAAGCGTTTATTTTGTTAGTACAAACAATTTTTTCTGCTGTGAGCTTGTTTTTTGAGGCTGTTTGTTTTGAAATCACAATTAATCAATTGGCCAATAAATACATCCCTGTTGGTGTCTCGTGTAATAGCACATAATCTTTTTTCCTACGTGCTCCATTACCTGGACAATCGATCCTGGGCTTTTTTCTCTCTGAGGCTGAAGAGCTAGAGTCTGGAGGGTCTGGCTGCACATTAACAGGAACGCTGACTGACTCTTGTGCTGATGTGGAGATGCTTTCAGACTCTGAAAGATCTTTTACTTCTGCCTGACGAATGGATACTGTAGAAGTAACCACGTTTGAGCTGATGTCAGTGGTCATGGGCTCTTCACTGATCTTTGCTTTTTTAGCAGTGTCATAAACAGGATTTTTGTGACCCGGTTGGTCTAGACACTCCTTCAGAACACCTTTGAAGTTCTCCTCAGTATCTGATATTGGAGGACAGCAGAGGATGCTTGATAGCTGGTCCAGAGCAACTTTAGCTGCCTGTTGCTCCGCCTGTTTCTTCTTGGTGGAGCCATCTAAGAAATGTAAGAAATGCAAACAACGTCAGCAAACAATAGCTGGTAAATCAACAAACCTTTAGTGAAAGGAAGATAAATTATTTTTAACCGATGACTAAGTACAAATGCAGTTACCTTTGTCACAAAAAGTGAATGACCCAACAAGATTGAGCTTGCAGATGGTTGCGCTCTCATTAAAATCTTCTATTGGTTTTGGGAAGCCATTTGTGTTGAAATATTCCATCGTCACTGATTTGTATGTCCGACCTGTTTTAGCGAGAAAGGAAACCGGGTTTAGTGAGCGAATCAGAAACTCATTTTATCTTTAAAACCCATAAACACATGAGAAAAACATAGTACTTTTGGGATATGATTTAAACTGGTTAAAAATATTGTGAAAATAGGTGAACCTTAAACCTTAAAACTCTTTTAACCTTAAATCTTTCTGTCCCAAGAAATACAAAGTATAAAATTGAATATGTTGTCTTCTTGTGTATTTCAAACCATGATAGCACACATACATCACAGAGATGTCTATTTGACATCTGCATTTACATCTTGAAGATGTATTTTTAGAGTGTTTTCCTATCAGATGTCAGTAGACGTCTATTAGATGTCTTTAAGATGTTTATGATTTAGAATGTATGTAAAACTGACATCTTACAGACATCTGCCAGATGTTTGTACACAGCAGATGCTTTCCGGATGAAGTGATCTTTAACAGACATCTTGCAGATGTACGTGTGCTATCTGGGAAGGCCATTCTTGTCCATTAAAGGGTTAAAACTGCACATTTACTGCACAAATCTTTTCTTTACCTTCTACTGAAGCACTGTTGCAAAAACTTTCCCATAGAACCTTATATGCTGCTTCAGTCGCTTCTTCTTTTGAAGAGCATTTATCAGATGTAACTTCCCGATTAAGATCCACACTCACTTTACTAAAGTAAGTGCTTCCTAAAATGTCAAAATATAAAATGAAGTACTCTATCATACATTTATCTCAGTGCGCCATAAATCAGTAGTACAATTTCTTAGTCAATTTCACCCGAGGAAGATGAAGATGAGGCCTCAGGGTAAGAGCTTGATGGTTCATCTGTGTTTTCTTCCTGTAATTTCAGCTGCTCGAGGGCAATGTATGCGACGTCTTGATGGGCCGTCTTTTTGTCATTAAACACCACTGTGCCAGTGAAACTTTGCCCATTCACTGTCACTTTACCTCTGTAACCTGTACAAAGGATGTGAACTGCATGATTAACTGTTTAATCTAAGTTAATTGAAAGAATTTCATCCACTTTCCTGAATGTATAAACAAATACATGTTTGATTTGTTTTTAAAAGACTATCATGCAATTAATATTAATTGGACAGATGATGAATTTCTTACCTTGGGCTTCTTGATCCTCTGTAAAAACAGGAAATTTTTCATCTGGCCATTTCTTTGCCTGACAATATTCATAAAGATGATTCTTGTATTTAGGCGGGTTGCCAGGAAACACTGAATCTGTGGCCAAATAAACACTGAAATGAGACAATCTTAATACACCTGTACTGTTGCAAACTCTAAATGGCTCAAGGTGAGTTAAACTGTGTAATTTATCTTATTTTATTCTGTGTTAAAAGCATGACAGAAGGCTACTTAAGTGTACTTAAAGAGATAGTTCACCCAAAAATGAAAATTCTGTTATTAATTACTCACCTTCATGTCATTCCAAACCCATAATTAAGCTATTTTTGATTAAATCCAAAAGCTTTCTGACCCTGCATAGACAGCAACGCAACAACCATGTTCAAGGCCCAGAAAGGTAGTAAGGACATCATTAAAATAGTCCATGTGACATCAGTGGTTCAACCTTAATGTTATGAAGGTATAAGAATACTTTTTGTAAAAGCTCATCAAAGACTGACATGGAAGAGAGTAAATTGTGTATTCTTGTAGGTTCATAAAATTTCAGTTGAACCACTGATGTCACTACGGACTATTTTAACAATGTTCTTACTACATTTCTGGGCCTTGAACTTGTTAGTTGCGTTGTTGTCTATGCAGGATCAGAAAGCTCTAGGATCAAAAATATCGTAATTTGTGTTTTGAAGATAAACAAAGGTCTTACGGGTTTGGAATGACATGAGGGTGAGTAATTTTCATGGGATATTATGTGTGGTTTAAAGTAGAAGTTCACTTCCAGAACAACAATTTACAGATAATGTACTCACCCCCTTGTCATCCAAGAGGTTCATGTTTTTCTTTCTTCAGTCGTAAAGAGTTTTTTGAAGCAAACATTTCAGGATTTTTCTCCATATAGTGGATTTCATTGGTGCCCGCAAGTTTGAACTTCCAAAATGTAGTTTAAATACAGCTTCAAAGGGCTCTAAAGGATCCCAGCCGAGGAAGAAAGGTCTTGTCTAACTAAACAATTGGTTATTTTCTAAAAAAATTTTACTTTTATATACTTTTTAACCTCAAATGCTCATCTTGTCTAGCTCTGTGTGAACACTGTGCATTCCGGGTCACCACAGGTAAGGTATGTCGAAAAACTCCCGACTCATTTCAACTTCAAAATCGTCCTACATCGCTGTAGAAGCACCGACCCAGTGTTCACAAAGTGCACGCACAAGGAGGGTCAAACGCCCTTTACAAAAAAAAGGTAAAACAGAGATGTAGAATGATTTTGAAGTTGGAGGAGAAAAAGATATGGGAGTTTTTCAACATACCTTAACTGTCATGAACCTGGAATACACGGAGTTCACCCAGAGCTAGACAAAATAGAGGTTAGAAAGTATATCAATTGTAATTTTTTTTTAGAAAATAACCGATCGTTTCGCTAGATAAGACCCTTCTTCTTTGGCTGGGATCGTTTAGAGTTCTTTGAAGCTCAAATTCACAGGAACCATTGTATGTTTACTAATATAGAGAACATTTGTGACCCTGGACCACAAAACCAGTCATAAGGGTAAATTTTTGAAATGAGCTTTATACATCACCTGAAAGCTGAATAAAAAAGCTTTCCATTCATGTATGGTTTGTTAGGATAGAACAATATTTGGCCAAGATACAACTATTTCAGTATATGGAATCTGAGGATACAAAAAAATCCAAATACTGAGAAAACTGCCTTTAAAGTTGTCCAAATTAAGTTTTGATATATTTACAGTATATATTTACTTAGTTTCCTAATGATTTTTGGCATAAAAGAAAAATCTATCATTTTGACCCATACAATGTATTTTTGGCTATTGCTACAAATATACCCCAGCGACTTAAGACTGGTTTTGTGGTCCAGAGTCACATTTCTGAATTTTTTTCCTCAAAAAAAAATTTCTTTACGCCGAAAGAAAGACAAGAACATCTTGGATGACAAGGGGGTGAGACAATTATCTGTATATTTTTGTTCTGCAAGTGAACAGCTCCTTTCAACTTTCTTTGTGAGTGCACTTTCGGCCCACAAGCAGAAACTAAATGTTGCTAAATCGAACATAAATATTAATGGTATTATTTCTTTCTTAGATCTTTTTACCATGTTTCACTTTCTCCAGTTGGTCCACTCTGCCTGTCAGCTTGTTGATCTTCTCCTCAACTCTTTCCTGCATCTCTTTAAGTTTGTTGACTTCAGGGCCCAGGGTCTCCATGAGATCTTTGTTTTGGTCCAGGAAGTCCAGGAGACTCTTCATGTCCTGAGGTTTTTCCTTAACATAAAATCATGTTTTAGAACAGATATGATTTAGAACATGACAAGAGTTCAGTGTTAAGTCTACTGTACTTACTTTGACATTTTCCTCTTGGTACCCCTCAAAGCGTGAGACAATGTCTTCAATCCTATCTTTCATGGCTTGCTGCTCACGATCCAGAACTTTCTGGAGATCTTTGATGGCTTGGAGATCTTGCTGTTGGCCATCGACCTCACACAGGGATTTATTAAAATTCTTGTCCAAGATGTTGTAAAACTATGAAATTGAAAAGCTTTTGGTTACGTACTGAATTAAATTATAAATAATAGGCCCTACAATTATATTAAAAGGCAATATTATCCTAATCGCTGTTAATAATAATAAAAATAATAATTTTCCATCCACCTGTGTTATCTCCTTTTCCAAGTCTTTCATTTCTGGAACATGAGGTACAAGCTTCTCAGCCAGCTGCAAGAGTGTTTCGTGATGCTTTTTCATGTCGTCACTGCTCACTTTAAAGTCAGGTGAATGCATCACACTGTTCCGTACATTTATTACCTGCATTGTTGAATAAAAGTAAGTGTAAAAAATTGCTATCCAGCACAACATGAGAGCTACAGTATTTGAACATCCATATCGATACTGTGGTTACATCTATAGCACATAGCAAGTTTACTCACACATTGTGACCCTGGACCACAAAACCAGTCATATGGGTCAATTTTTTGAAATTGAGATTTATATATCATCTGAAAGCTGAATAAATAAGCTTTCCATTGATGTATAGTTTGGACAATATATGGCCGAGATAAAACTATTTGAAAATCTGGAATCTGACGGTGCAAAAAAATCAAAACGTTGAGAAAATCACCTATAAAACTGTCCAAATTAAGTTTTTAGCAATGCATTTTACTAATCAAAAATTAAGTTGTTATATTTTTATGGTAGGAAATTTACAAAATATCTTCATGGAACATGATCTTTACTTAATATCCCATTCATTTTTTGCAGAAAACAAAAATTTATAATTTTGACCATACAAAGTATTTTTGGCTATTGCTACAAATATACCTGTGCTACTTAAGACTGGTTTTGTGGTCCAGGGTCACATATAGAGGTTCTGAATGACATCATGTTGAAAAGTTGATTTTTGAAGGGAAATATAGGATATTTCCTCTTCATAACACTTACGTTTCTTACAAATTGTCCTGGGATGTTCTTGTTTATGAAATGTTTACAGAAACTCATTAAGTTTAGGATGGCAGCAATATCAAACTGCTCAAAATTGTGATGTTTTGTCTGCCCACGAGGCATATGTGCCTGTCGTAAGAAGAGACATGCAGTCAACAATGTTAAAACTGTAATGCACAGACGTTTTTATTCACTGACACCGCATACAGTGCCTTGCGAAAGTTTTCATACCCCCCTTTTCTTATGTTTTGTTACACTGCAGCACTATGTTAAACTTTTTTCCCCCATACACCATAATGACAAAGCACAAAACAGGTTCGTAACAGCTTTAAATTGCAAATTTATTAGGAATAATAAGTTGAAATTATTCCATTGCATAAGTATTCATACCCTTATCTGGGACCCTTGAAATTTAGTTCAGAAGCATTCATATCACTTGCAGATGTTACTACACTCCAAGTGGAGTTAACCCGCAGCAAATTCATTTGAATGAGTATATTTGGAAAGGCACACACTTTTCAATAAACATTTTAACAGCGGAAAATTCATATCAGAGCAAAAACCAAGCCCTGAAGTCAAAGGAACTGTCCGTAGAGCTCGGAAACAAAAATTCTGCTGCATTGAAAGTTCACAGAATCATGTAACCCATAATGGAAGAAGGTTGGAACAACTAGGACTCTTCGTAGAGCTGGCCTCCTGGCCAAACTGAGCAATTGATGGGGAAGGACCTTGGTTAGACTGGTGACCAAGAAACTGATGGTCAGTCTAGTTAAGCTCCATGATCATTTTACAGAAGGACAAACATCACTGCAACACTCCACCAATCCGGTCAATCCTCTCCTCCATGAAGACACATGAAACACCACAAGATTCTCTGGTCTGATGAACCTTAGTTTCAAAGTTGCCACAAATTTATTTTTGTGCTTTGTCATTTAATGTATGGAGTGTAGATTGATGTGGGGAACAAGTAATTTAAAGCAGTTTAACATTAGGTTGCAAAACAAAACTTTAAAAACATGATGGGGTATGAATACTTTTGCAAGGCACCACATCTAAATATAAATATAAGTGGCAACACTCTATTATGCAGTGGTTAGTAATGATAAAACCAACCTACTTTGGCAACTTCCCACTTATTTGTGGGCCACAGATGAGGATTGCAGTTAAGCCAGTGCATACTATTACCCTGCCCATTATGATTGGCAATGATTTCAATCTTCCAGTGTTCACACAACTGGCAGAGATTCTGATGAAAGAAGAAAAATCCAGTTTGAAAGACATGTACAGACACTTTTTTTGTGTATTGTCATATTTCCATTTGTGTTGACACACATTTTTATTTAATATGGCAATGACATTATTCTAAATTGTTGTGTTAAGTAGGAATAATAGAATACAGCATGTAAGATAGATAGATGGATAGATATATAGATAGAAATTAAACAATAAATAAAGAAGGCTTTTTCTATTGGTCACGTTGACTTGACATGTACAATTTACCTTATTCGCGTATTTACATCTTGACTCACAGGGCTGCCTGCTGAGTTTAGGATTGTTTCGAAGAGAATTGTGATAAGTTTCGGTTTCCTTTTCGATGAAGTTCTGAATGCGGCTCCTCAGTATGTAAAGACTCTCCGTTGTTTTCAGCCAGTTTTTGTACTTTTCATCAGTGAAGCGATTGTAAGACTGTGTGCTGCTCATGATCGCTAAATAATAATAATAAATCGCAGAGATCGATCACTGTTTTGTTACAGTGGAGCTCCGATGCGATGTGCCTCCGCCTTCATCAGCAGGTCAGCTGACTCCTGAAGTTGCCAGATATTCGAGAAATCAACATCGCGCATTATTATAGCAAAAGGAAATGCTAACTTCTTTGTTGAGAGTCTTCAGTACCATGATAACCGTAGTTATTAAAGTAAAATGGAATGTCCGTAATATTAGTATTAGCCTTATAAATGTAAAAGCCTTATAGCCTTATAAATGTCGTATTAAAACGATCTCGTAATCATTTACTCATTTGTGTGCTGCGTTTAAAATAGGCTACCCCACATCCAAATTTTTAACTTATCTAAAAAAATGTGAAACAAAATTATTTTATTTATTTGTTTATATTGTTATTTAATTTTTTTTAAATTATTTGCTCCTTAATTCATTCAAACGTTAGTTTAGACCTACTGTTTACAACTGTGTCAGTGAAGAGATCTCACATATGAGACGTTATATTTGAATAAACAAGTGAACACATGTGAACAGAATTGTATGCAACACTTATCCACCTTTTTCCACCCTCAGCGTCCAACGGTTCATTATCCGCTACAGGGAAATAACAAAAATAGGGGGGAAAAAAAGTGCTCTACATGCTCTACAAACCACTGCGGTCAGGCCAGCCGCCAAGTCGAAAAGCACGGTCAATCTAGCCGCCACTTTATTTCGATGGTCGCGCATAAACTGCATGTTACGGTAAAAGCACCAGAGAACTGATCCAAATGGCAGTGCTGGTCTAGAACATATATATATATATATATATATATATATATATATATATATATATATATATTCTCTGTCTCTAATTTTAAAAAGCTATAAAAATAAAAGTTCTAAATTGCACAGACCACTTTCACCTCAGATTGAGAGTGCACCTTGCCACAGTGCTAGCAGCAGAGTTTCAGGATTATCTGATTTGGAATTACAAAATAAGAGCCCACCCAAATCTGATTTATTTGTTGTTTTGTCTCTGTTTAAGAAGCTATAAAAATAAAAATTCTAGATTGCACAGTCCACTTTCACCTCAGATTGAGAGTGCACCTTGCCACAGTGCTAGCAGCAGAGTTTCAGGATTATCTGATGTGGAATTACAAAATAAGAGCCCACCCAAATCTGATTTATACACTGTTTTGTCTCTACTTTAAGAAGCTATAAAAATAAAAGTTCTAGATTGCACAGACCACTTTCACCTCAGATTGAAAGTGCACCTTGCCACAGTGCTAGCAGCAGAGTTTCAGGATTATCTGATGTGGAATTACAAAATAAGAGCCCACCCAAATCTGATTTATACACTGTTTTGTCTCTACTTTAAGAAGCTATAAAAATAAAAGTTCTAGATTGCACAGTCCACTTTCACCTCAGATTGAGAGTGCACCTTGCCACAGTGCTAGCAGCAGAGTTTCAGGATTATCTGATGTGGAATTACAAAATAAGAGCCCACCCAAATCTGATTTATACACTGTTTTGTCTCTGTTTAAGAAGCTATAAAAATAAAAATTCTAGATTGCACAGTCCACTTTCACCTCAGATTGAGAGTGCACCTTGCCACAGTGCTAGCAGCAGAGTTTCAGGATTATCTGATGTGGAATTACAAAATAAGAGCCCACCCAAATCTGATTTATACACTGTTTTGTCTCTACTTTAAGAAGCTATAAAAATAAAAGTTCTAGATTGCACAGACCACTTTCACCTCAGATTGAAAGTGCACCTTGCCACAGTGCTAGCAGCAGAGTTTCAGGATTATCTGATGTGGAATTACAAAATAAGAGCCCACCCAAATCTGATTTATACACTGTTTTGTCTCTACTTTAAGAAGCTATAAAAATAAAAGTTCTAGATTGCACAGACCACTTTCACCTCAGATTGAAAGTGCACCTTGCCACAGTGCTAGCAGCAGAGTTTCAGGATTATCTGATTTGGAATTACAAAATTAGCGCCCACCCAAATCTGATTTATTTGTTGTTTTGTCTCTGTTTAAGAAGCTATAAAAATAAAAATTCTAGATTGCACAGTCCACTTTCACCTCAGATTGAGAGTGCACCTTGCCACAGTGCTAGCAGCAGAGTTTCAGGATTATCTGATGTGGAATTACAAAATAAGAGCCCACCCAAATCTGATTTATTTGTTGTTTTGTCTCTGTTTAAGAAGCTATAAAAATAAAAGTTCTAGATTGCACAGACCACTTTCACCTCAGATTGAGAGTGCACCTTGCCACAGTGCTAGCAGCAGAGTTTCAGGATTATCTGATGTGGAATTACAAAATAAGAGCCCACCCAAATCTGATTTATACACTGTTTTGTCTCTACTTTAAGAAGCTATAAAAATAAAAGTTCTAGATTGCACAGACCACTTTCACCTCAGATTGAAAGTGCACCTTGCCACAGTGCTAGCAGCAGAGTTTCAGGATTATCTGATGTGGAATTACAAAATAAGAGCCCACCCAAATCTGATTTATACACTGTTTTGTCTCTACTTTAAGAAGCTATAAAAATAAAAGTTCTAGATTGCACAGACCACTTTCACCTCAGATTGAAAGTGCACCTTGCCACAGTGCTAGCAGCAGAGTTTCAGGATTATCTGATTTGGAATTACAAAATTAGCGCCCACCCAAATCTGATTTATTTGTTGTTTTGTCTCTGTTTAAGAAGCTATAAAAATAAAAATTCTAGATTGCACAGTCCACTTTCACCTCAGATTGAGAGTGCACCTTGCCACAGTGCTAGCAGCAGAGTTTCAGGATTATCTGATGTGGAATTACAAAATAAGAGCCCACCCAAATCTGATTTATTTGTTGTTTTGTCTCTGTTTAAGAAGCTATAAAAATAAAAGTTCTAGATTGCACAGACCACTTTCACCTCAGATTGAGAGTGCACCTTGCCACAGTGCTAGCAGCACAGCTTCAGGATTATCTGATGTGGAATTACAAAATAAGAGCTCACCCATTGTCGTCTTGGTATGTGAAGTGTACTGTAATACCTATCTCTGTGTTATCTTCTTTATATAAAGTAATGTTTCTATGATGGAGTCTGATAAAGTACATGATAGTCCTTAATATTAATTTATTTGTTTAGATGGCAAGGGCAATAATGAAGGTATTTCCAGCTGTTCCCATTTTACAATTTGAAACTTCCAGAAAAGAAATGGCCAGTGAATGGATAACGATGGCTCTCCAGATACTAAAAGCATCAGGTTTGTAAAGCAAGTTCTTGTCTGCTGTGTGCTGGCATATATAATCAAATTCAGCATTTCTCTTTTTTAGATCTGACTCAATTCTAAATTGAAATACACAAAGCATAAGTCAAGTATAAGATAAAACAGTAATAGAAAAAAATATTTGGTAATATTTTATATTACCAAATATTTGGTAATATAAAATATTATATATTATAATACCAAATATATTATAATACCAAATATTTTATATTATAATATTTTATTTTATAAGTATACACAAACAAAGCACTTAAAATCATAAATCATTTGCAAAGTATTGGGTAATATTTCATATTTTATAAACTTAAGTTAATAGACTATATATAAATAGGGACTTGTTCATTAACTACAATTAATAAAAATTAATTACTGTATATTAACTGTAATTAATTAAATGTTACTGCTTAATTATCTCATATGTATTGAATTAGTTGATTTGTTAAAAACTTATTAATGATAAGTAGTTCTCCATTTAGATTAGGTCAAGTAAAATCTGAAAATGTCATTAAGTGCCTAAAACCAGCCTGTATGACCTTCATGTCGCTGTTCATTATAACGATCACAAGCACACTGAATTGTACATTTTGCAAAAAACATAACATTTTAAGACTGTCCATGTAAACAAGGATATTCACTGCAAAAATGCTTTTCTTACTTAAAATTTTTGTTTCCAGTCAAAATATCTTACAATTCTTAAATCAAGAAGAATTGTCTAGACAAGTAAAAATTATTGTCTTGTTTTCAGAAAAAAAAAAAAAAAACAAGTCAAAACTAAGCAAGTTTTGGCTAGAAACAAGCAAAAAAAAATGTTTTCTGTTTAAAATAAGATTATTTTGCTTACCCCTTTGGCAGATTATTTTGCTTGTTCCAAGCAAAAACTCACTTAATTTCGAAATGTTTTTTTAATTGTTACAAGTACAATAATTTGTACTTGTGTAGAATATTCTTCTTGATTGAATTAGTTTTAGATATTTTGGCTGGAAACAATACAAAAAATCTAAGCAAGAAAAACATTTTTTGCTGTGTTGACAGTTAAATGTTTATTTCTGTCACAAATTAATTTTTGTTTATATGATTTTTGCAGTGTTCGATGAAGCCAATAACTGTGCCATGTGTTCGCTTACAAAGACTGCTAGATCTGTGCGTCGTGTGATAAATTGGGTAAGTTTGTTAATTAATTGATAAAGGAGAATGGGAAAGTGAAAAGCCATAGCAATATTAAACTTTAGAAGTTCCCTGATATTTCTGACTTCTACATTTCTAGATCCAATGTGACACCTGTGAAAGGTGGTACCATGAAGAGTGCCTTGGTATGGCTGAAGAAGACCTAGAACAGGCCAGAGCTAATAACTGGAACTGCATATTGTGCTCTTAAATTGTTTCTTTAAAAAGAATTTGATCATTTTTTGGCTGAAGTATCCAAGTTATTCTTTTAAATTATTCTTGATAGTTGTACATTGTAATCAGTTTTGATTACATTAAGTATAAACACTGATTTGTGAAAAATGTGAAAGAAAAGTCTACATGGTGATGACATTAAACATTTTTACATGTAAAATTCAGCATTTGAACATCTTGTTGTGTATTTGACAGTGTGGAAACTTTGCTGCTAGCACTGTGGCAAGGTGCACTCTCAATCTGAGGTGAAAGTGGTCTGTGCAATCTAGAACTTTTATTTTTATAGCTTCTTAAAGTAGAGACAAAACAGCGTATAAATCAGATTTGGGTGGGCTCTTATTTTGTAATTCCACATCAGATAATCCTGAAACTCTGCTGCTAGCACTGTGGCAAGGTGCACTAAGGTGAAAGTGGTCTCACTTTTATTTTTTTCTACTGAAATCTAGAACTTTTATTTTTTTTCTAGAGACAAAACAGTGCAGATTTGGGTGGGCTCTTATTTTGCATCAGCTGAAACTGCTGCTAGCACTGTGGCAAGGTGTACTCTCAATCTGAGGTAAAAGTGGTCTGTGCAATCTAGAACTTTTATTTTTATAGCTTCTTAAAGTAGAGACAAAACAGTGTATAAATCATATTTGGGTGGGCACTAATTTTGTAATTCCACATCAGATAATCCTGAAACTTTGCTGCTAGCACTGTGGCAAGGTGCACTCTCAATCTGAGGTGAAAGTGGTCTGTGCTATCTAGAACTTTTATTTTTATAGCTTCTTAAAGCAGAGACAAAACAACAAATAAATCAGATTTGGGTGGGTTCTTATTTTGTAATTCCACATCAGATAATCCTGAAACTCTGCTGCTAGCACTGTGGCAAGGTGCACTCTCAATCTGAGGTGAAAGTGGTCTATGCAATCTAGAACTTTTACTTTTATAGCCTTTTAAAGTAGAGACAAAACAGTGTATAAATTTGATTTGGGTGGGCTCTTATTTTGCAATTCCACATCAGATAATCCTGAAACTCTGCTCTGCAATCTAGAATTTGTATTTTTATAGCTTTTTAAATGTAGAGACAGAGAATATATATATATATATATATATATATATATATATATATACGCACATACATACATATATGAGAGCTATGGTAAAAATCACGTTCTAGACGAGCACTGCCATTTGGATCAGTTTTCTGACGCTTTTACCGTAATACGCAGTTTATGCGCGACCGTCGAAATAAAGTGGCGGCTAGATTGACCGTGCTTTTCGACTTGGCGGCTGGCCTGACCGCAGTTACAAACCAGTGTGCTCATTATTAAGATAATACATTAAAATAATATGGTAAAACACACCAATCTGCAATATCAAGCATAAAAAACAGTTGTTTTGTACAGCTAAAAATAGCTGGACGCAGATGTGACCGGAAGCCACACCCATAAATTTTACAAATGGCCGCGCCCACACTTACAGTAAGAAAAGGGTGGATTATTTAATGAAATGGAGCAACATTTCATAAATAGATGAACATAAAAGAGCTGTTAGTCAATAGCGCCATCTAGTGGAGATCAGAATCAGAAAGAGCTTTTATTGAGAGGGGATTTTGTTTTGGTGACAGAAGACAGAAGTTTCAAGTACACAGAAATACAAGAAAATAAATATAATAATATATAGGTAAAACAGAATATTTATTTATTTATTTTAAACGAGACAATGCCATATGTGGTGCAAGATAGAAAGACAGATAGATAGATAGATAGATAGATAGATAGTGAGAGAGAGAGTTTTTTTTTTCAGACGATTCAATCATTAGTATAATCTTGGTTTGCATGTGTCTTGGATTGCTCTCATCTTGAAGTTCTCATCTTGTCTCAGTATGTGTTGAACATGCAACACAGTAGCAGAGTTTAACGGGAGGCCAGGTGTCCCCTGGCAGGGCTCCGCTTTCAAACAAGATCCTCCATCTGTCTCTTTTTGCCTCTCCTTTCTTCATTTGTTCATCGGTAGGGAAGAACAAGGTGAACTCTGTCCCCGAAGCTGTTACATAAGACCGGACGATTATTAATCAGGCATTATAAATAAAAGTATAGCTGCGGAAAGCTTATTTAATAATAATAATCTTAAGTTGTCTGCTCCTCCATATACAAGTGAGATGTTTCAGTCTCTGGGCTCCGAAAGTATTTGGTTCTATGGACTGAAGTGATAGCTCTTTGTCTTGCCTTCTTAGTAATTACACACAAATTACTGGTTTATTGCAAAGTTTTTTTTTTTTTGCTCTGTAATAACACTGTAGAATGTGCTGAATCTCCATGGAAAACTGAGGTCATCATTATCTCATAAGAAAAGACTGTCTAAACATGCAGCAGCCACACATATATGCCAATTGTGTGATCACTGTTATCCTCCAAATAGAATATAGCTGGTGGTTTCGATTAGTGGCAGAAATGTTAAAATTATAGTTTATAGTCTAGACTGAGGAAAGCCAGACTTTCACCTTATAAAACATCTCAGGTTGGCTCGTTTTTCAGGATCTGCTGCTGGGGTTTGTTTATTTATTAGAGTTAGAAAGAATACAAAAAATATCCCGTACTAGTACAGATAAACACTAAAGATTTAGTTGTTAAATTATAATATTTTGTCACATATAATAGATCAAAGTTAAATGCTCACCAGGTTTGGCATATATTTTTGGAA
This sequence comes from Labeo rohita, assembly GCF_022985175.1. Classification (NCBI taxonomy): domain Eukaryota; kingdom Metazoa; phylum Chordata; class Actinopteri; order Cypriniformes; family Cyprinidae; genus Labeo; species Labeo rohita. The sequence continues at coordinate 10,862,332 of NC_066893.1, forward strand.
CAAATTTTTGTTAAAATAAATAATCAAAAATAAAGAAATGCATTAAACAAACATTAAACAAACAAAAAACATTGTATTTTTAAAATATTTTATTTCTATATTTTTTTACATATTTTTTTTTATTTATATTTAATATTTTTTAAAGAAAGACTATAAAACATGTTATTTCTATAGTATTACATAAAGTCTGAAAACCATAGTTTTAATATTTTTATTTTTTTAAAGTTTTTTGAAAAATTAATACCTTTAATACCTAAATTAATACTACCTATATATTTATGTGTTAAATAAAATAAATGATTATACTTTGTGTGTGTGTATATGTATATGTATATATATCGGATTTTTTTATTTTGTATAAATTCTGCAAACTATAAAAAAGTACATATATATAGATAGATAAATAGATAGATAGATAGATAGATAGATAGATAGATAGATAGATAGATAGATTTTTTTGTCCGCATCGGAACAACACAAAAAACAGTCAAATCTGATACAATTCCACACAGAACCCAAAAAATGCACTGGACAAAATTATTGGCACCCTTAACTTAATATTTGGTAGCACCCCCTTTGGAAAAAAATAACTGAAATCAATCGCTTCCTGTAACCATGAATGAGTTTCTGACACCTACTGGAATTTTGGACCACTCTTCTTTTGCAAACTGTTCCAGGTCATTTAGAGTTAAAGGATGCCTTCTCCCATCTGCTGTTCTGAGATCTCTCCACATGTGTTCTATGGGATTCAGATCTGGACTCATCGCTGACCATTTCAAAACTCTCCAGCACTTTGTTTGTAACCATTTCTGAGTGCTTTTTGAAGTGTGTTTCAGATCATTGTCCTGCTGGAAGACCCATGACTACTGGTGGAGACACAGCTTTCTGACACTGGCCAGCGCACCCCAAAATTCTTTGGTAATCATCAGATTTCATGATACCATTCACACAGTCAGGGCATTCAGTGCTAGAAGCATCAAAGCAACCCCAAAACATCTTTGAACCTCTACCATGTTTGACTGTAGCAACTGTGTTCTTTTCTTTGAAGGCCTCATTTCTTTTTCTGTAAACAGTGACATGATGTCCTTTACCAAAAAGCTGTACATTTGTCTCATCTGTCCACAGTATGTTCTCCCAGAAGGATTGTGGTTTTGTCACATAAGGTTTGGCAAACTCAAATCTTGCTTTTTTATGCAGTGGAGTCCTCCTGGGTCTCCTACCATAGCGTCCCTTTTCATTCAGATGGCGACGGATAGTGTGAGCTGATACTGTTGTACCCTGTGCCATTCGAACAATCCTTTGTTGTGATTTTTCATTAATTTTGCTCTTCTTTCATTAATTTTGCTCTTCTTCTCTTCTTTCTTTTCTCCATGCTCAGTGTGACACACAACACAAAGGTTGAGTCAACTTTTCTCCATTTAACCAGTTACAAGTGTGATTACTATATTGCCCACACCTGGTACATGACACAGGTGTGTCTAAATACAAATTACAGGAGCATCACATGCTTGAAAAGCAATTATTTCTTACAATTTTGACAAGGTGCAAAAAATTTAGTCCAGTCCATTTTTGAGTTTTTGACTTTTCTTCTCTGTTTTTTTGTGTGTGTGTTGTTGCAGTGCAAACAAAAACAATAAGCCTGTGAATACCAAAACATTTGCGATTGGAACAATTTTCTGAGAGAAGTATTGCATTTTCTGACAGAATTGCAAGGGTGCCGATATTTTTGGCCGTGACTGTATATATATATATATATATATATATTATTTGTAATTTATTTTTATATTATTACATAAAGTCTGAAAACCATAGTTTTAATATTCTTGTTTTTACAAATTCTTTATATATTAGTATCTTTTAAATTCTTATGTATAAAAAAAGTATGAATATTTATATAATAATAATAATTGTATTTTGTATATTATTAAATTCTGCAGACTATAAAAAAGTTTTTAGATATTATTTCTATTTTTTATATTATTAAATTTTTATATTATTACATAAAGTCTGAAAACCATAGTTCTCATATTTTTATATTTTTACAAAATTTATATATATATATATATATATATCATAATATATGAAAATATCCATACAGTAGGGATAAATTGTAATATATGAAAAATATATAAAGTATAAAAATATATGTACATTTGAATATAAAGGAATTATGAATAAAAACATTGTACAAAGATATAAGTACCAGTACATTTGGAATATTTGGAATCAGTTTAATATAATGAATAGTATAGAATAGAATAGAATAGAATAGAATAGAATAGAATAGAATAGAATAGGCCCTATAATATAGTATAATATAATATAATATATAGTTGTATAATATAAATAAATACAATTTAAAATAAACAGTACAAATATATAGCATAAGCACAGTGTTTTATTTAAAATAAACAGTACAAATATATAGCATAAGCACAGTGTTTTATTTACATTTACTGTATAGTACAGAATATTTGCAAAAAATATATAGTAGGGATAAATCATAATATATGAAAAATGTTTCTAAAAAATATATAAAGTATGAAAATAAATGTACATTTGTATAAAAAGGAATTATGAATAAAAACAAACTGTATAAAGATATATAAATACTGTCTAGTATATCTGGAACATCTGGAATCAGTTCAATAGAACAGAATAGAATTGAATATATATATATATATATATATATATATATATATATATATATATCAAACTGCAGTTCATATATATTATTAATATTTTTATTGACTATTATTCATAACAAATTAATTTTATCGCTCAAAATGCAATGAACAAAAACCAATAAATACATTTACATTTAGTTTTTTTATATTACATAATAAATGAAAAGAAAACAGACAGAATAGAAAAAGAATAGAGCAAGGTGTTAGAGGCCTGTTTTGGCTTTTTGTTAAATGTATAATAGAGAAATATAATAAAAGAATAGAGAAGTTAGTGTTATTTTTATTATTTTTTTAAAGAAAACAAGTAGTAAATTAATAGAGTGCAAGTCTAAAATAGAGCAAATTTTTTTTTTTTAAATAATAGAATTAGAATAGAGAGTGCTAGAGGGTCAAATAAAGATTCTAATAAATACATAAATAAATAAATTACAAATAGTGGGATCATTCCACTAAAAAAATATAGTCCCTTATAAAACGTTGCTATGTAACAAAACTAATGATCCGCTATGGGAATTGCGCAGTGATATAATAAACAGGTGTTTCTCGTCATGCCTAATACTATATTATGGAATTTAGGCTGCATATTTACCATTCAGACGCCTGAATAGGAATTATCCGCTTTACAAAACAACAGCATAGTGATCGTATCTTTAAAACAGCGCATTATATCCGTCAAATACTGTAATCTTCTTCTATCAATGACGGTGCTGTGCTCCACCCTCTGCCTCAGAAGCTCCGCCCCATCCCGTGCGCATCCCGTCCGCATTCTGCAAGAGGCACGGGAAAACAGGGATAGACCATCCCGAGAAACTAGGGGGGTTACGTTATTACAGACAGTACGGGTTTAATTCGTATTTACTCATGTTTAAACAATAAAACAGACTTTATGTGATTTTAAATACAGGATTTTGTGACTAAATAACAATGAAAGCGCACGTTTAGACATAAAAGTAAACACCTGTGCCCACCGAATTTCACTGTACCCTTTCCCAAACTGCGCCTTGAACTCTGCCGTCCTGCTGCCATGTTGGATTGAAGGATCGTTATTGCTTTAGGAGTTCGGGATGAAAGTTTATATTATGCAGTCTGTCAAAAGTGGACGAGTTAAAGGATAAATAACCCACAGGAGTTAACGAGTCGCATCTGCATCGCCCGCGCACTGAGGATAACACTACGTCGGCTTTACTTGTATGCGGAATTCCTTACGGGATGAACGGAGCGCAGGCCATGTTGATCTGTGATTGCACATAAAATAATCTAATACGAGACAAACGCTCAAGTTCATCCGCCTCATCCGTCAACATGAGCGGCCACCCGCCCCAGAGGAGGGTGGCAAACGTGGGCTCTCTGCTTCTCACCCCGCAGGAGAACGAGTGTCTGTTCAACTACCTGGGCAGGAAATGCATCGTAAGTTGTGTTTACTCTCACGGCCGATGTGTAGTCCGGTAACCGCAAGTTCAAATACAAACCGTCATGCTTTTCAAATATCCAGTGATGTGACGCAAACAAACGGCGGTAACTTCTGGCAAGGACGGTTGTGTTTTAACACGTTTGTGATGTCTGAACAAACATCCTCCTCACTGTCAAGGGAATGAGAGTCCAGTGATTGAAATTGGATGTTGCAGAATAAGCTATTCGTATGATTGTGAGTTGGTAATTATATATTCCGAGTGATTTCAGAGTAAATAGCAATAGGCCTTCTGCTTGAGTAAAGGCTTGGTCGACAAAACCTAGTGAGCTGCCTACGAAGACAGCATCATAAGTGCATTCTGAGTCAGCTAAATGATACACGTGCCGATGATGCTCAAATATGCTGTCTATGTAGGCAGCTAGTTTTTGAGTCACAGCTATCGAGGCTGCTGTCTCAGATGACCCACAAACTCCAAATGTGTCAGGTATCTATCTATCTATCTTGCATTTGTCCCTGTCTATCCTTCTAGCTGTCTATATGTGACCCTGCACCACAAAACCAGTCATTAGGGTCAGTTTTTTTAAAAGTGAGATTTATCTGAATAAGCTTTCCATTGATGTATGGTTTGTTTGGATATATAATAATTGGGTAAGATACAACTATTTGAAAATCTGGAATCTGAGGGTGCAAAGAAATCAAAATGTTGAGAAGAAAGTTGTCTAATTGAAGTTAAGTTGAAAACTTACAAATATCTTAATGTAAGATGATCTTTATTTTATATCCTAATGATTTTTGGCCTAAAAGAAAAATCTATCATTTTGACCCATACAATGTGTTTTTGGCTATTGCTACAAATACCCGTGCTACTTAAAGGAGAAGTCCACTTCCAAAACAAAGCTTCATGTATGATGTACTCACCCCCTTGTCATCCAAGATGTTCATGTCTTTCTTTAAGTCGTAAAGACATTGTTTTTTGAAGAAAACATTTATGCATTTTTCTCCATATAGAGGGCTCATATGGTGCCCCGAGTTTGAACTTCCAAAATACAGTTTAAATGCGGCTTTAAATGGAAGAAGAGTCTTATTTAAAAAAATACAATTTAAATACTTTTTAATCTCAAATGGTCATCTTGCCTTTCTCTCCCTGAACTCTGTGTATTCTGGCTCAAGACAGTTAGGGTATGTTGAAAAACTTTGACCGTATTTTCTCCCTCAACTTCAAAAATCATTTCATAATCATCCTACATTGCTGCAGAAGTTCCAACCCAGTCTTTGCAAAGTGAACATGCAAAGAAGATCAAACACCCTTAACAAAAAAGGTAAAACAGTGATATAGGGTGATTTCGAAGTGGAGGGAGAACATGAGATGGGAGTTTTTCGACATACAGGCAGAGTAAGATGAGACAAGTGTTTGGCATTAAAAAGTATATAAATTATATTATTTTTATTAAAATAACCAATCGTTATGCTAGATAAGACCCTTCTTTCTCAGCTGGGATTGTTGCATTTGGGATCGTTTGAAGCCACATCTAAACTGCATTTTGGAAGTTCAAAATCAGGGCTCCATAGCAGTCCATTATAGGCAGAAAAATGCTGAAATGTTTTCCTCAAAAAACATAATTTCTTTCTGACTGTTAATAAGCTTAATTATATTTAACAATCTAGAGCCCATCACCAATCGAATTTGCATTGAAAGGAAACTTTCAGTTTGTTGTCCCTGCTAAATTTAAAACATGTACAGCCCTAATTAAATTATATCTAATTTAGCTTTAAATTGTCCTGTACTGACCCATAGTTACAGTATTGCAAATGTCTGAATGTCTTTATTTGCATTATTAACCAAATATAAAACCAACCGACATTTATTTATGAAGTTATTCAATAATAATAATTTACAGAGAGAATTTTCAAGAGATAAAACAGTACATACACTAATCAATTTAAAGGGACAGTTCACCCAAAAATGAAAACTACTTTCATGATTTATTTACCTCATGATTTATTTTCCCTCAAGCCATCCTAGGTGTATATGACTTTCTTCTTTCAGACAAATACAATCGGACTTATATTAAAAAAAATATCCTGGCTCTTCCAAGCTTTATAATGACAGTGAAGGGGTGTTGAGATTTTGAAGTCAAATAAAGTGCATCCATCCATCAAAAAACATACTCCACACAGCTAAAGGGTTATTAAAGACTTGGTGAAGTGAATCAGTGCATGTATGTAAGAAAAATATCAATATTTACAACTTTATAAACCGTAATCTCTGCTAACAAAGCTTGGTTCTCGAGAGACTAGCATATGCTGCACCTACGACAATTAGCGGAAGCTAGAGATTACTGTTTATAAAGTTTTAAATATGGGTATTTTTCTTACACAAACACATCATTTAGCTTCAGAAGGCTTTTATTAACTTGCTGGAGCTGTGTGGAGCACTTTTATGATGGATGGATGCACTTTATTGGACTTCAAAGTCTCAACACCCATTCACTGGCATTATAAAGCTTGGAGAAGCCAGGGCTTCCGATTGTATTCGTCTGAAAGAAGAAACTCGTATACACCTAGGATGGCTCAGGGGTGAGTAAATCATAGGATAATTTTCATAATTTTCATAATTTTTTTTTTTTTTGGTGAACTATCCCTTAAAATATCCAAAAGTGTCCAAAGGGCCACTGTATGTTTCGAATGAATAAAATGTACCCTGTTTGTTCTTGTTAGAAATTTCCTGTACCTTGCCCTACAAGGAAGCATTTGTTAGAAAGGTTTCCTTATTTTAGCAAAATCCCTTTTGCAGCACGTTCAGGGGCTGAGTCACATTTTAAGCAAGCCATAGTACATTTTTGATGCATCAACAAGATGTTTTTTGATAGTAATATGCTTGGATTGTTCAAAAAGGCGATTTTCAAAAAAAATCTGACAAGAAATTGAGTTAAAATCAGAGATTGTGGGCTGTTGAAATGGATAAAGGAAGGAATAAGCTTGGCAAAGAAACATCTAGTGTTTCTTTTATGCATTTTGCATGAAATCTGATTCACAAATATGGCATTCTTTCCCATCGGAGCTACTTAAGTTGCTCGTCCATGTCTAGGTGGACACGAGCAGTGTCAGTCCAGGAACGGCAGCCAAGAGCCGGGCCATAAAGTGGGCTTTCACAGGGAATGACTAAATATGAGACACGTCGTTTAGGGCCAAGATCCAGCAGTCATGGGTTCATTCATCACTGTGTCCCGAACCGGCACCGAAAAACCGAGGGCAGAGGGTGGACGGAGTCCAAATCGCACAATAGTGAGAATAGAGAGATGGAGAGAGGGGAGAAGAAGATAGGGGTTGGGGGTGGGTTGTGCGTGATCAGCAGTCTTTGAGAACAGGAAGTGAACTGATCTGCCTCCTTTCCATGGAGATTTGAGCTCTAATGAATAGAGCTGCTGAGCAAGTACTGATCCCGAATCAGGTTTCCAAGCAAACTCAGACACAAAGTCATGATCCCTGTGAAATGTATGTCTTTAATGCGCATTTACGTTCTTGGCAACGACTTTAGCAGACAGGAATGCCGTACGGATGCAGTTAACTAGAAAAGCCTGGCAAATATCCATCAGTCGCCTCTTTGGGATGTTGCGTTCAGTGTTTGTTGAGTGCAAACCCAGCCGATCGATCAAACGTATAGGTTTACATATCAATTTGAGCGTGTTTGGCCGTTTTGAATGCGATGTGTATGTTGTTTATATCATGTGGAAACACGACTCTTTCTTGAACTAGCTGAACTCTGAATATGGTAGTTGAAGATTTGGAGATGTCCTTGAATCACTCAGCCCACCAAGAGAATGAGTGCTCGTATTTAAATGCTGAATGTGCAGTCTAGAGCATGAGGAAGCAGTTTTTCATCAAAAGAAATGAAGGGAAGTCTTGTTTCATTGATGCTGCTGTTACTGACGTGGCAGGATCGCAATGAGTGGAGTCGTTATCCAGAATTAGTTTTTTCGGCCTGTTTCTGAATTAAAAAGTAATTGCACATCTGCAATTATTCACTCATTTTTATGAAGTATTTGCATGTGCAATTAGTTTAGTTGTTTGTTGAATTACCTTTTTTAGATTAATGCATTTATAGAATAAATTAACAAGAATAAATTCAATAACTGAATAGACTTTATTGGTGAATGTCTATTATTTCTGTAGATAATTAGGTTATTTTTAATTGATTTGTTGGAGAAATAATTAGTTAATCAATTGATTAAATGCCAGACTTTATAAAATGTTTTATTTATAATTTTTTAATCAGTGAGGTTTTTCTTCAATCAGGTCATTTTTAATCATTAATTTTCAATCATTTAATTACTTTTAAGAACCTTATTGCTTTACATGATTACCAATTGATAATTTTTTTTTATTTCAATCACTTAATCTAATTACTTCTGTTTTAAAAAACTTATGTATTTATTTGCTTATCAATTCATTAATTTTATTAGCCATTTAAAACTTCAAGCAATGAATTAGAATAGTTTTGAGAAACATGTATCCAACTGATTAATCCACTTTTGTTAATACGTTCATCTGCTTATTTTTGTTAATCAAATTGCTTTTGATAATTATCTAAGTCAATTCAAAGTTTATAAATGTGTTATAATCTCTTAAACTGTGCAGTATTTATTTTAATCTGATTACTATAGAGAATATTTATATTTAATTATATATGTATGTATATTTCTTTTTTTCTTTCTTTCTTTCTTTCTTTCCTTTTTTTTTTTTTTTTTTTTTTTGGTAATTCAATAAAATATTATAAATTAATTATGACTTTTGCCAAATAAGTTATCGAACCATTGGATTAAGTTGAAGTAATTTAATTACAAATTCCGCAATTCTTTTGAAATTATTTTAATAATTAATTAATCTGCTGGTTTCAGTTGGTCATTTGATACTATGTTTATAATTTTTCTGTTAATCAGAATTCTTTTGATAATTGCTTTACGGTTGTCACTAACAATAGCTTTGCTAATCGAGTAATCTGTCAATTATTCTGACGATTAATCGAGTAGTCGGATCATTCTAATAATCTTTTTTTTCTTTCAGATAATTTTTTTAGGTTATAAAAACAATTAGTTTTTTAGCTGCAAAACAATTAGTTGATTCAAAATAAAATTTTGTTTACATACTATATGTGTGTGTACTGTGTATATTTATTATGTGTATATATAAATACACACACACATACATATATATATATATATATATATATATATATATATATATATATATATATATATATATATATATATATCCATATATATATATATATATATATATATATATATATATATATATATATATATATATATATATATATATATATATATATGGATTTTTTGTTTTTTATTTTTATGCTAAATATTTATATGCAAAATTTTTACATTATTGTATATTATACATTATTTACAAGTGTTTACATACAAATATTTTTTCTAAATATGCATATGTATGTGTATTTATATAGACATAAATATACACAGCGTACACACATATATTAGTGTGTAAGCATACACTTATTTTTGAATTACTTATTTTGAATCGAAACAATAATTAGGCTAGTTCAAGAAAAAAGTGTCAAAAGCAAGTAATCATTTGGTTTTATTGAACGAAACTGTTAAAATACATAATGTATTCTGAAAAGCAGAGCTAACATACATTACGCATTATAACAAATGACTGCGAGGACACCAACGACCTGACGATTGTTTTACAGTTTACTGCACGATTTAATCCTTGTTTGATATTGGCTAACTAACGTTTAATTCAAATGTCTACTTAATCCTTAATATTTAGCCTTTTCTTTATGACAGAAATGCTACAGCCACCATCATTTTTTGATTATGTGGACATCAAAAATAAAAAACTTTTATTTTACAATCGCGACACATGCACGTTACCTACACGCTTAAAAATAATTAAGCACATATATTAAACCTACCTTGTACCACTACTGGTATTTTGCCAGTTACTCAACATGGCTAAAATGCAGTTGAGTGTTATTTAAAAGGAATCGTGACAGCCCTAAATTCTTTTAGCTGTAGATTTGTTTCTTCAATTGTTCAGTGTTGTTGCAGTCCCACTGGCATGCGGTTTCTTAAGTTATTGCTTAATGAAAACTTTATAGGCTAGTATTGATCAGAGACTTCATTAAAATCTTTTTTGTTCAATGGCCTGTGGTAGCATTGAATGCTTTCATCAAATGTTCCTGTCTAAAGTGCCGGACAAGGTTTCTTTGGTCTCCTGTAATTGCTCAGCATAAGCCTGTATGTGTGTGAATGTGTGTGTTACTTGTCCATGGAAAATATTTCATCTTCTGTGAGATCTTGGCTGTCCTCCCTATGACAGTATTGCCAAGACACTGGCCTATTTTTCCTTTCGGTAACCCGTGTCCTGAAAAAGTGTTCGAAACGCTGCTTTTGGTCATGTGCATGGAACGCAGACACTCTTCGAGTAAGAGTCCCTATGGAGAGAGAATAAAATGCCCCATCAAGTGTGTCTCCACGTACTTGGCTGCAGTTTAAATTACAGCAGTATTTGATATCTGCAGTGGCCAGTGTGTGCAGCAAACAACATCATGCAGTATTCATACACTGATTTCTCTGACGTTTTTTTTTTTTTTTATGTTTACAGTTTCTGTGTGATATTAATATGCAGCTCTGTTCAAAATGCAGCTCTGATATATGGACTTAAATGATTAGTTCAGTTTCAGGATGAAAATTTCCTGATAATTTACTTACATGTATATGTCTTGTCTTTCTTTCTTTAGTTGCAAAGAAATTAAGGTTTTTGAGGAAAACATTTCAGGATTTTTCTCCATATAATGAACTTAAATGGGGATCAACGTGTTGAAAGTCCAAATTGCAGTTTCAATGCAGCTTCAAAGGGCTCTGCATGATCCCAGCCAAGGAATAAGGGCAGGGCCCTATGAAATTATTTTTTCCCTAATTCCGTTTTATTTTTTTCTAAATTCCGTTTTTTTTTCTTGTTTTATTTTTTCTCAACTCCTTTTTAATGGTTAAATTAAATTTTATTAATCAAAGAGCATGTTTTCATTGCAGTATTAAGATGCAAATTATATTTTCTGATAGGTATAATGTCCCTTTCCTAAACAGCCTTTTCTTAAAGTGGCAGATTCCCCAATATTACAGGGTGGACAACCACTCAAAGGACATGGACAAACTCTTCTTTTTTATTAAATAAAAATATTGTTTTTATTACCAAATGATCTCTTTTATTTAACAAAATATTCAAATTTAATGAGCAGTGCATGGGACAAGTAATGAATTAAAATCATTAAACTTATACAGTTTCACATCAATTTAATAGGTTTAACAAAAATGACATGTTTAGGGCCCTATGAAATGTTTTTATTGTTATCAAATTCTGTGTTTTAGCATGTCTAATTATTTGAATGCTTACTTAATTTATTCAAATTTATTCTTAAAATAGCCTTATGTAAGTTTTTTTTACCCTCAAACTCTGTGTTGTTTAAAATGTTCTGGTTATCAAATGAAGGCATAAAACATTAATTTCATTTATCTTTTAATTATTGAAAATTAAGCAAACTTTTTTTTTTTGGCAAACAAAGGAGAATTTACTATTAAAATTAGAACATGGAAGAAATGTTGTGTGATTGTACCCTAAAAAATAATGTTTGTTTCATTTTAGTAGTAGTAGTAGTAAAATATATCTGACACTATTTTTGTTTGCCAGGTCTACCTTTACATTTCTGTGTGTGTATGATATAATGCTAGGTTTCCTTCCTGGAATGGTCAAATGCTCATGAAGTGACTCTCAGCAGATATTGTTCATGTATTTATGTCCTCATTTAGTAAGATTACAGACGCTGAAATCACAGCGAGTAAACAAAACCGCTCGTCTGCTCCATTCATTAAAACAGAGACACACAGAATGGTTAAATGGTATTTTTGCAGCGTAATATTTATAGATACTAGTCCAAATTGTGGTTTGATTTAAGTGTAGTGACCTACTTTGATTAATTCATTCAAACTTCATTCAAACAAATTCCGTGACATTCCGCGTTATTCAGTAAATTCCGTTTTTATGACTGGATTCCATTTTTCTTTCCACGTTTTCCACATCGTGAAAAATCATAGGGCCCTAAATAAGGGTCTTATCTAGTGAAACGATCACACATTTTCTAAAAACAAACAAACACAAATGCTCATCTTGCACTAGCCCAACTTCACGCATTACGTAGTCACGTTGGAGCACCAGTGTGACTGACCCGATCAGCATGTTTGTGTTTGAGCTGAGGGGAGCCTTAAAGGTTTCTACGTGTTTTTGCAGCGTTGAGTAATGAATCACAGACATATCCCATGAATCCTTTCATAAACTAAGTGTAGAGAGAGTGTAAATAAGAGATTGATTGTGCAGTGTAGAGAGTTTTGTTGATTATAATAGAACTTTGTGAGATTGCGATGAACTAAGATATGTGACAGCTTTTAATGATTTTTAAGGGAGTTTATAAATGAGATATTGACTTAATACAACAGTTAAATAAACAGAAAGTTAATATTAAATTACTTAAATTGTCAGACTATCACACTATTACCTGATTTTGCTGTATTTTGTCGTCAAAAATACTTTGAAACAAATCACACCTAAGCCGCTGCGTATCTCCGTTCAAACACAGCGTTTCGTTTATGAATGAACGTGTGTTTTTAAATGAATCTAGATTATTCAATTTCTCGTTCATAAAGACAGTTACTTGATTTATTCCTGAATAAATCAGCCATTTGAATGAATCAAATGAATGAATGATTCAGTAATTAAATCAGTGACTTGCCGCCTGCTACTGACAGTTTTAGTTCAGTTATTTTTAAATCATTTAATATTTCTATATTCAAAATTTTATATTTAAAACATTAATCTCAACGTGAATTTATAAATTTGACTGCACTCATGCCACCTCTGAGCTGCATTAAACATGAAAATGCACCTACAAGCCACTTTTGTGTTCTTCTGTGCCACCTCTGTAGTACAAATTAATTTTGTTAATATTGATTTAATTTGATTGGTAACCTTATTTTTATTCTACTTGTTCTTATTCTGTTGTTTTAATTAGAGATTTTAAAAAGCTTCTAAAGTATAATTTTTTTAAAAATTTGACAAAAGATGACATACCTTTTAAATAAAGTTAGAAAAATGCCATTACAAAGGTGAAAACAAAATTATTGGAAGTTAGCTAATCCTTTAATGAATTACCGAAAAACAATGTTTTCTCTTAATTTTAGGATGATTGATAATTGTGTAGGTTGTTTGTTTCATTAAGTTCTTGATTGTTTATCTATTTGCAGACCTTGTGCTCAGCAGTGGTCCAGGTGTACGGGGCGGACAGGGGCTCGTCCTGGATCAAGAGGTGCTGCGGTGTGGCGTGTTTGGTGAAAGACAACCCTCAGAGGTCTTATTTTATCCGTGTCTTTGATATCAAGGTGAGCTCTCTGAGATCAAATAAACTGCAAAGATATCAGATCTGAGACCTAGCCTATTAAAATATCTCGTTTCTCGTTTTTGCAGGATGGAAAAACAAAGTTTGAGCAGGAGCTCTACAATAATTTTACGATCAATAGTTCGAGAGCCTACTTCATTACCTTCGCAGGAGATGTGAGTTTTTTTCCTTTAGTATTTCACATTGTTGACCATGAAGAAAGCAAATAGATACTAACCGGAGACGTTCTGTTGAAAAGTTTGTTTGGCTAGTCACTTTCTTGTCGTTCTTGTAAAACCGCTTTTAGCATTAGTGAGGATGTGATCTGGCTTTTTTGGTCATATGGTGTGTTTTGCGCTTTAGTCTTGTCAGATGGGCCTCAACTTTGCCAGTGAAGAGGAAGCCAAACGATTTCGGAGTGCACTCAACGAACTGCTCAACAGACGACAGAGGAAAACTGGTAAATGTGCTGGTTTTGATTTCGTTTCTCTCTTTTGAAGGAGTGATAGTTCACCAAAAGTTAAAATTATGGGATTAATTATTTACTCACCCATATGTGGTTCCAAATCCAATCCATATGACTTCCTTTTTTGCTCTCAATTCAGTTGTATTTTTTTGGTGAACTATTTCACTCCTGACTAACATACTTTACGTTCAGTAGTAATCAAAAATGTCTAAAACCTATTTTTTTCTCTCAAATCTGTGTTTTTCATAATAGTTCACCCAAAAATGAGAATTGTAATTATTTACTCATCCTCATTACGATCCGTAGTACATAATTTGTATGACTTTCTGCGCACAATTGTATGTTGTTTAGTTAAATTGATTTTGACTATATAGCAATAAATAAGCATACAAACTAAAGGTTGACTGATTAATTATTTATGCTGATTAATCGGCACTGATAGTTGATTCCTGGAACTGTCGGTTATTGGCAAAATCCATAATGATATTTTTCTGGGTTGCTGTAGATGTATGTATGTTTTTGCAGATAATTGGTAGCTCCAGTCATCAACTATCGGTGCAGATTAATCGACATAACCAATCAATCATTTGACCCCTAGTGTGTTAGTTTCAACATTTACTAATAGGTTTTTACATTTTAAAGTTGCATCTGTTAACATTAGTTAATAAACTATCAGACAGTATGGTCCAACCTAGCAGTATCAGTAAAAATCCGCTATCGGTCGACCTCTACCCACCTTGTTTTTCAACGCAGAAGTAAGCTGTTTTCTGCTAATGTGTTAGACTTCTGGTTCATAAGCTGCCATAGGGAAATTTAAGAGAAGAATAACAAAGTGCAGTAAACGGTAAAACTGTTTGCACTACAAACCATTGTGCTCAAGATTAAGATAACACATTAAAATAATATGGTAAGACACACCAGTTTGCAGTATATATGCAGCTAAAAACAGCTGGAAATGGATGAGACCGGAAGCCAGACACATTTAATTTAAAAATGGGGAAAATTGCTCTTATGGAAAAAATAAGGTGGATAACACTCTAATAAAAAACAATACTTCTGCTGCAACCCAGAAAAGGTATCAGCATGGATTTTTTTCAATAACCAGTAGTTCCAGTAATCAACTATCAGTGCTGATTAATTGGCAAAACCGATCAATCTGTCAACCTCTAGTTTGTTAATTTTTACATATTCTTGTTGATTGCATCTGTTAACATTAGTTAATAAACTAAAATGGATCAATGTAGAATAATATTTAATGGTAATATTTTGAATTGCAGTTTTTTTTTTTTTTTGTAATAAGTTCCATTTTATTTTTCATTCAGTATCTGTTTTAAAGGGGTCATCGGATGCCCATTTTCCAAACGTTGATAAGATTCTTTACTGTCTTAATTAAGTCTATATGTAAGTCTTACATATTTTGTAATTTCTCAATGGTAGTGTAAAAAACACCCTTTTTACCCTGTCAAAATCAGCTCTGCACACAGCAACCCGTTTGGTTGCATGTCTCTTTAAATGCTAATGAGCTCTGCACACCCCGCCCCTCTCTTCTGTGGAGTGACGTGCAGTACTATTTACTTCAGCCGCATTTTGCCGCGAAACTTGCTAACTAGCACATTATTATGAAAGGCGATATGCAAAGAATCATAAAAACCACTTATACTCACTACTTCTGTAAGTGAACCTGCATCGCAAATGATTTGTGCGAACATAGACGCATTTAGGTAGATCGAGGGCGCATTTCCTTCAAAAACAAATGAATCCACTGCGTCTTTACATCCAACAACAGAGTACCTTAATCGCTTAGGAGACATTTCTTGTCTACCCCTGCTCTAGCGTTGAAACAATGGCGGACTGTTTACAGCTCATTTGGGGCGGGTCTAAGGTAAGACGATCGTGCCAATCAACTATCGTGTGAGGGGCCTGTGCAGAACTACCTAATTCTGCCAAGAATCTGAGAATGGCCTAATTTGAATTTAGATTAAAAAAAAAAGAAAAATGGTGGATTTTTATCGTTATTTTTATCACTATTGGTCGACCTCTGTAACACACTCTTACAAGGAACAATACTTCTGCAGTAACCCGGAAAAACTATCAGTATGGATTTTTGCAGATCATCAGTAGTTCCAGCAATATATCCAATATATCCCTATAACCACTCAAACAATTGACCTTTAGTGTGTCAATTTCAACATTTACTAATAGATTTTAAAATTTTAAAGTTGCATCTGTTAACATTAGTTAATGAACTTACTTTGATCAATGCATAGTTAATATTTAATATGAATATTTTTATTCTATTTTAAATGGTACTTTTTTTTTTTTTTTTTTTTCCCCAGAACAAAGTTCAGCACTGGTTTATTTTTCATTCAGTGTCTTTCGGTTGGTTGGTTATCGGCCGTAAATTTCAACCTAGGTAAAATCCACTATCGGTCGACCTCTATCCACCTTATTTTTCAATGTGAAAGTAAGCTGTTTTCTGGTAATGTGTTCGACTTCCGTCCATAAGCTGCCGTAGCGAAATAAAAGAAGAATAACGAAGTTCGGTAAATTGTTAAAAAATAAATAAGAATATCCAGCTACACATTACAACTCTTTTAAGTGTAATGAAAGTAGGGCTGTCACTAACGATTATTTTGGTAATAGAGTAATCAGTCGACTATTCTGACGATTAATCGAGTACTCGAGTCATTTTTGTGGTAATAAAAATAGACCCAAGCGATCAATAGACTCTAAAACGACTTGAACTATATATATAATGGCAATGAGGCAGTAGTAACAGGTTCAAATAAAATATCGAAAGCAATATGCTTTTACTGAACAAAAGAAATTATATAATGTAATAAAACAATATAATCATAACATATGTACGTTATGCATTATATCAAAAGCCAGCAGAGGGCGCCAACGGCCTGACGATTGTTTTTACACTTTACTGCATGATCTAATCCTTGTTTAATATTGACTAAATAGCATTTAATTCAAATGTCCACTTAATATTTAATATTTAAGGACTTCTTTATGGTAAAAATGCTGTAGCTACTGCCATTTCTTGAACATTAAGCATTAAAATTCAGCTTTAAGATGTCAAGAAAAAAGTGTCTTGTATGACCCTTTTTTTTTTTTTCTTTTAATCATGAAATAGTTTCATGTGATTAGTTAAAATCCATGCAGTCCAGTTCCTCTTGGCTTGGTCATAAGAATAGTGAGGGATGTTTCATCTGTGAATCGAACCTGTGACATTACAGTTCATGAACTGATTCAGACTTGATGAACAAAGACCTAAATTTGCCACACATATCTATGGTAATGCTACAGAATAATTAAAATAAAACTCGAAGCTTATAGAACATTATTATCATAATTTAGGGTTTGGGTTTGTAATGACTTGTGGAAGAGTTTGTCATTTTTGGGTGAACGTGTCCTTCAACACACTCATTTATTAAGCTCACGTTTTCTTGTTAACCTGTTATTTCCTGTTGCCGGCTGCTCATTCGCAGTTGTTTATCTCTCCCCATCTTTCCTCCTGTTCCTCTCAGTCTGTAGTTGTAATCTGTCGTAGTGTGGCAAGTGTGCTGGTTTTCTCTCCATAGGGTGTGTCGTAAAACCTTCACAGTGGGCCTTTTCTCCTCATGTCCCTCTTGTAAACGCAGCAGTCTCTCTCCTCACTTCCTGGCTGGGTTCCAGTACTTCCTGCTCTGTTTTGCATGCTGGGCTTTGAAGTTTAAGCTTCTCTCTGCACTAACTGACTTTTAAAGAGGCCCTGGTGCCTTATACGCCTCCTGTGTCTGCTTTGCCTGCCCTCTCTTTACATTTAATGTGGTTGAATTACGAACAAACATGTTGGATCACTTCTTGTGCAGTTTGATTACGTTTACGTACAGTGAATCGTTTGGTTATCTTGCTGTTGTTAAAGGTGAAGTGTGAAACTTGTTGCTATTAGTGGCACCAAATGGAATTTAAAATAGATTAATATTCTATTGATTTTACTCTTTTTATTGGAAAATACTTTTTTTTTTTTTTTTTTTTTTTTTTTTTTTCCCCCAGCAAGAAAGCATTAAAATGATCATAAAATACAGTAAAAACATATATAATGTTACTTAACATTTTTATTTCAAATAAATGCTGTTCTTTTGAGTTTTCCGTTCATCAAAGAATCCTGAAATCCTGAATTTCCACAAAAATACAAAGCAGCACAGCTGTTTCCAACATTGATGATAAATGTTTCTTGAGCATTAAATCAGCATATTGGATTGATTTCTGAATGATCGTGTGACACTGAAGACTGGAGTAATAATGCTGAGAATTCAGCTTTGATCACAGGAATAAATTACATTTAAACAATATTTTAAAATAAAATTTCGCTATATTGCTGTTTTCCTGTATTTTTGATTAAATAAAAGCAGACTTGATGCTTTGAAAAGCATGAATCTTTTTTATTGACCCCAAACTTTTGAATGATACTGAACTAAAAAATAAAAAATAATAAAACAAGTGATTAAATAATAAATTTATAATAAACAATATATAATGAGAAATAATTTATTTTATGATTTTTAAAAAATAGTTTATATTTAATATACATAAGTAATATATAAAATACGAAAATAATAAATTAAGAAATAAATAAATTAATATTAATTATATAAAATACTTTAAATATATAAAATATAATAAAAAACAATATATATTTTTTTATTTAAAAAAATAATAATAATATAAATAATAATAAAAATAAAATAAAATATAAATATTTGATACATTTATAAATATAGTAGTAAACATAAAAAGAAATATTGTTTTTTTTGTTTTATTTATTATTTAAAAAATATTTTATATATAATGTATAAAATACAAATCTGATAATAAACATAATAAAAAAACTGTATGTGTGTGTGTGTATATATATATATACACACACACACACACACGTTATTTTTATAAATATAAAAATTTTAAATGAAAATAAAAATTAACTCTTGTCATCTCAATGACAGTTCTCAAATTCATATTTTTCTCTCATACACAAATATTTTGTTTTTATTTTACAGTGTAAACTATATGTAAACTATATGTAAACTATATATATATATATATATATAGTTTACATATAGTTTACATATAGTTTACACTGTAAAATAAAAACAAAATATTTGTGTATGAGAGCTTTTAAAAATATGAATTTGCTGAGGAACTGTCATTGAGATGACAAGGAGTACATAAAGTATTTTAACATTTTCACAGTACCAAAATAGAATAACACTTCACCTTTAAGATCAAGGTTATAAGAATATTATCAGTTTTCATATGAACAAATGTTGGTGCTAAAAATATGGTAAAACGAAAAAAAAAATTGGTTAAGTAAACCCCAAATAAAAGCATTAATTTGTGGATGTTGTTGTCTTGAGAAAGGGCGCAGAGCTCAGGGCACCTCTGTTTACCATCTTCTTCCCTAACCTTTCCAAAACTAACGTAATTTAACCATTCCCTCTCCTCTGGGTGACCTACCGGCTCTTTTCCTCTCTGTTACTGACCTCACTAGTCTTTTAATTCGGCCTCCACGTTTTAACAATGTTAATTTTGTTTTTGCAGAGAAAAGGCGTGACCCACCAAATGGTATGTGTCCTGGTACTTACATTCACTCATGAATTTAAAGTGCTAATCAGTTTGTGTTTGCTGTTGTTGTTTTTTTCTAAATCCCCTTTTTGATAGAATGCACACATGTACATAATGTATCTTCCACAGAAATCAAAACCTATTCTTGTGTCGTCAGGCATGAGCGTGATTCACACAAACACGTATCTGCATTGTACATGACCTACATGAGAGTAGCGTTCAACCCCTGACTGGAAGCCTGAGGTCAATCTGTGCACTGGGAGCCATATGTATGCCACATGGATCATTCCATGCCACTGCACTGCTGCAGCTCTCTCCCATTCAATTACATCAAAGAGACCACGCTTCCACACTTATTTTAAAGAGTTTCTCATGGACGTTTATCAGGGTTGCACCGCTGGCTTGACATCCCTTAGAAGCTGTGGTTGCTAGTTACTAAATTATCTTGTTTGTTTCATCTCAGTAGCCTGCAACAGGATATTTTATTTTATTTTATTCTATTAGTATTTTATTTTATTTATTTATGTGTGGGGGAGGTGGGTTGTTTTTGTTTGTTTGTTTGTTTATTATATTTTCCAGAGTATTTCCTATTGAAGAAATAATTTGGGGCAGGGTGTATTTGAGGGCTCATCAATTATTATTTGTTTATTTTATTAGTAGTATTAACATTATTTTATTAATAAAGAACTGTCATTTTTATTAATATACCGTTATATTTTAAATATAATTTATTGTTATTATTATTATTATTATTATTATTATTATTATTATTATTATTATTGTTTTATTATTTTTTTTAAGGCTCATCAAATATTTTTTAATAATGATATCATGTATTATTATTATCAATATTATTATTATTATTATTATTATTATTATATTGCTGTTATTTTTGAAGGCTCATCATATATATATATATATATATATATATATATATATATATATATATATATATATATATATATATATATATATAATATTATATTACTGTAATTATAATTATAATAATGTCATTTTTATTAATATACTGTAATTGTTTCTATTTTTTATTATTATATTACTTTATTTGGATGTCTCATCAAATATTTTTTATATTATAATAATACTATAATTCATTAGTAATGTTATTTTTTTTAAGGGCTCATCAGTTATTATTTGTTTATCCACATATAATTATTTATATACTGTTATTTTTATTATTATTATTATTATTATTATTATTATTATTGTTATTAATATATTACTGTTTTTTTTTTTTTTTTTTTTGAGGGCTCATCAATTGTTTTTTGTTTATATGTATATATAATATTATTTATATGCTGTTATTTATATTATAAACGTTTATTATTATTATTATTATTATTATTACTACTACTACTGTTGTTTTTGGATGGCTCATCAAATATTAGTTGTGTATATTATTATATTGTTGTTTTTTTTATTATTATTATTATTATTATTATTATTATTATTATATTCCTGCTATTCTTTTATTGTCTTTTATTTTACAAACCACTGAACCAGGCTGATTTACTATTACTAGTGCTTGTTTTCTAATTATATATTTTTTAAATGTAGTGTTTTTATTTATGTAGTACTTTTGATAATTATTAGATTTAAATATGTTTTATATTCATATTTTTGTTGTAATAATAATAATTGTAAATATGTAACTTTTTATTTATTTTATTTAAAATAATTTAATAGTTTAATTACAAATACATAAAATAAAAGCTTAAGTTTAATTAAAATTGTGTACACCCATGCACCATCAAATATTTGGTTCATTTTCCTAAAAGAGAAAGACTGTACATTTAACACATTACTATAATTTTGATTTCTTGTGGTAATTAAATGTGAACTCTAATAATCCTGACCACTCCCCACGCCTACCATTGGTTGACCAAACAGATAGCCCCGCCCTCAAACTCACATTATTAGTTCAGCCAGAGTTTCTGACACATCAGGAGCCTCAAACAAACAAACCAATGTTATGACAGCACCACAGTATTTACACTTTCCAAGGAATTCAGCCCTATTTTTTTTTTTTTTTTTTAAAGCATTACCAGCCAGTCAGAATAATTTCCAGTCTGAAATGTTATTATCTGTGACGTTAAGTCAACATATTTGTCCTAGATTTGTTACGGCAGCTCTGGAGGCCAATTCCTTTTTTTTTCCCTCAGTGCAATCTGTTCACATTTCAAAACCACATTCATAATTTACAGCAATTGTTCCAAGCATAATATGCCCCTGCTTGACAACACTATGAAAAATGAAGCTCTTCAAATCAGATTTATGTGACACGTCGTAGCGCTCTCAGTATTAGTGTTGTATAAGGTGTCCACCTGCAAAAAAAAAAAAAAAGCACACGTAATCTTTCTCCAGCACATTTCCTTTCCCTCCGCTTCCTCATTGTGTAACTAGATTGGTAGTTGATATCTATGTGAGCATGCTCAGTAATAGCCGCTTTATCTCTGATATAAAGGTGTCCACAGAAACACCTCAATTTAGCATTGATCAGTAGAGAAGCTAATCAGTGAAACATGAAGCCAAAAACACACTTGCTTGTGCTTTTATAAAAAGCATGTGGCTTTGCATGCAGTTGAAGAGTTGTAATGCTTACATCAAATTTCAGAGATTAAACTGGATTAGCAGTTCTTACGTAATATTCTGCATTTGTAATTTTTCAGGATTTGACTAGCATGAGTGGGATTGGTTTGGTTGACGGCCAAAGACTCACAAATGGTTTAAAGAGCGTCTCTGGAGGTTGCTTAGCTTGCTAGCTCCTCGCTACGCTGAAATTAGCTAGCTACCGTAGCTTCACGCCTTAATGCTGGGCCGCAGATGAGATGATGTTCTGCACGACTTTCTTGTCGGCCCCGTCCGAGGAGTTTTTAGAGAGCGTTTCGAGGCCAGATGGTAGATTGGTGCCCTTGCAGTGTTTGGTGTTGTCAGGGGATGAACTGAACGCGTCTTTACCTCAGCCTTGTTTCAGTGCGCTGCTGAAACTCGGCGGTGACAGAGCCTCCATCTCTACGGAGGACGTCCTCTCGGGAGGTGCTCTGGGTCACGGTGGAGGTCACGGGGAACTCGTGGCTCTCACCCAAGGTAGGGTTCAGCAGCTCTGCTGTGAGTCCTCACAATTGTAGTGAAGCGGTGAGCGTGTGTTTCAAAACTGGGACGTGGATGTGAGCAGAGAATCTCTTGGGTGTTTTCAGAAGGAGTGATGTTGGAGAAGTTTTGTGTAACTTTTTAAGGAGTTTGAAGGCCTTATTAGTTTTCGGTTAGCGTTAAGTTGTCAAGGCTCTTAGTTATTTGGCAGTTGTTTGTGACCCTGGACCACAAAACCAGTCATAAGGGTAAATGTTTTTTTTTTTTTTGACATGTATACATCATCTAAAAGCTGAATAAATAAGCTTTCCGTTGATGTATGGTTTGTTAGGATAGGACAATATTTTGAGATGCATGTATTTGAAAATCTGAAATCTGACAGTGCAAAAAAATCTAAATATTGAGAAAATCGTTGTCCAAATAAAGTTCTTAGCAATGCATATTACTAATCAAAAATTTGATGTATTTACAGTAAGAAATTTACAAAATATCTTCATGGAACATGATCTTTACTGAATATCCTAATGATATTTGGCATAAAAGAAAGATCAATCTTTTTGACCCATACAGTGTATTGTTGGCTATTGCTACAAATATATTTGTGCTACTTAAGACATTTTAGAATTGTTAGACTACATGAACAGAATTATTATTACTATTGCTCAGTGTTAGACATGGCGTGGTCTCTAGTCTTTTGGTCTGTAGCGTTTGAGATACAGTTGGACATTTTTGAAGGGGAAGCTGTTTTAAATTTATTTTATTTATTTATTTATTTTATTTATTTATTTATTTATTTATTAAACTGTAATTGGTGGGCAGTATTCCTCCATTTGGCGCAAAGAATTATTAGAATGCGTAAACTGTTGTTTATTATTATTATTATTATATTATTAAGTAATAAAAATGTTTAAACATTTTTATACATTTTTGATAAATGAACATTATTATTATTATTATTATTATTATTATTATTATTATTATTATTATTATTTATTAGTTGTTTAAACATTTAATTTATATTTTTTTCTAAATGAGCATAATAATAATAATAATAATAATTATTATTATTATTATTATTATTATTATTATTAAATAGTTTAAACCTTTTTTATATAAATTAACAATTGTTATCGTTATTAAGTAATAATAACGTTTAAACATTATTTATACATTTTTGATAAATGAACAGATTTATTATTATTATAATGTTGGAACATTTTTATATTTTTTAGAAATGAACAGTTGTTGTTATTTAATAATGTTGAAGCATTTTATTTATGTATTTATATATTTATTTATTTATTTATTTGTTTATTTTTGATACATAAACAGATTAAGTTAAAAGTAAAAGTAAATTGACACAATTATATTTTTTCAATTTACTGCATTTTACTTATACATTCTGATAAATGAACATTATTTATTGTTTATGTATTTAGTTATTTAATATTATTTAATTATAACATTTAAACTTTTTTTGTATATAACCATTTTTATGATACATTTTATGATACATATGATAATTTTTTGATACATGAACAGAACTTATTATTATTATTATTATTATTATTATTATTATTATTATTACGATTACTGAGAAAATATTATGTTTACACATTTTATTTATACATTTATACATTGTTTAAAAACTGAATATAATGCAAACAGGGTGATGGTAGTATTTATGAATTTTACTTTACTTAACTTTTATTATTACTTAACTATTAATATTATTATTATTATTAGTTTTATTATTATAAATGGCATTGCAAAAATGGCATAATAATAATAATAATAATAATAAAAAAAATAAAAATAGCTATGTATGCCATTATACTTTTATTATAATCATTATTTATTTGAATTATTAATATTGTTATTATTTATTTGGTTAATAACAATATTTCTATGTATGTGTTTTATTTGTACATTTTTATACCTAGTTATTTACTATTATTATTATTATTATTATTTAACAATAACTATGCACTTATACTTTTATATACATAAACAGAATTTTTGTCATGTTATTATTAATAATATTATTCATGCCATTGTTAAAAAAAAAAAAAAAAATGCATGAAATATAAACTTATGAGTGAATGGCTCTTAGCTAAAAAATGATTAAATAATGTAACCAAATGACGTTACTTTTCCTTTCTGCACACCGCAAATTAAAGGTGTTATGATGATAAATGTATTATTATGTATTAGTAATAATTTTTGACCTGTAGATTCAGACAGATGTCGTCCATGACTCTGTGTTCCAGATTGAACTCTCAGCCCGTCTAGAAAGCGACTGCTAAGTGATGCTTGTGGTTTTGGGGAAAGTCAGACACAAAGCCTGTTGTTCCAGCAGCGTTCCTTTCTATGAAAGCTGCTCTTCATCACCCACATTTTTGCTATGATGAGAATCATTATGACACGGTGTATGTCATGGTTCAGTTTCGCTTGTGGCCGTTTTGGTCAATGCTACATTTGCGTAATGCGGTCATGTTTATTTGAATGAAACAAATCTCATGCAATGTAGTTGAAATGAAGATCTTTTTCCCCTCATTTTACTACTGATGCTGAATAATTGAAACTGATTTTTTGTTTTAATCTTTGTTTTTGATACAAATTATGAGTATTATTATTACTACTATTATTATAATATTTGTTGTTCTTACCACACCAGCATCATCTGGACTTTGAATACATGAACTTTCAGGAATGTGTGTGATTCATTCATTGTGCCGCCCCCTCTTTGCTTACGCTGGACAGAATCAGCTGTTGTTGGCAACACAAACTCTCCGAGCTCTCGGCCCGAGACGACTCCTGTCACTCTCTCAGGGAAATGTGTGCAACAGGTTGGAGATTCTCACGCAGCAGCTAATAAATTTTGTCATGTGCCCAGGACCCACACTCCCGATGGCGACGGTGGACATCAAGAACCCCGAGATCAACAACAAACTCAATGTGACCCACATGAATAACATGGTGCACAGTGGCCTTAACAAGAAGGAAAAGAAGGTCAAGGGCAAGAGGAAGAAGTTGACTAAGGCTGACATCGGGACACCAAGCAACTTCCAGTGAGTATAGCAGTTTCAGTACTTCCTGTGTTGGCAGGAAGTGACATCAGTAATGCATATTTAAATGTTGTCATGTTGCTTTTGGATTTTTTTTTTTTTTTTTTTTTTTCGTTTCTGAGGCTTTAGTTTTTTTTCTCATGTCGTTTTCTGTCTGTATGCTCAAAAACAATCACTGCAACTTGTAGTATTTGTAGTGCTTTTAGTTTATATTCTATGCTTTTAACACTTTTTCCATTAAAAATGGCAAAACTTAAAAAAAAAAAAAAATTGAGAGAATTTTTGTACTTTTTTTATTTATTTATTTATTTATTTTAGGATTTCCCCTCTACCTTGGTACAGTTGTGGTGATCTCAGTCAAAAATGACTGCTTATAAATTTCTTATGCAATATTATTACCAAAAATAGAATTCAATCTTTTTATAAACTTATTTTTTAAAAGTTTTTTTTTTTTTTTTTTTTTTATTTAACTTATTTTTAAAAGAAATTGTTTGTCTTTTATTTATAGCCTTGATGCTATTTTTAGTTTCCATAAACAGTATACACTTAAACATTAACTTGTTGTCTTTAATTTAACTATTAATTTAAATTAGTATTAACTTCAAAATTATTTAAATGCTTATTTGTTTAATGTGCTATATTTGTTTCTATGAAACTTATACTTTTAAAGAAATGTAAAATTTAAGTTTAAAAATCCCCATTAAATTTTATTGTTGTTATTATTATTAGTAGTAGTAGTAGTACTTATTCTGTGGAAAATCCACATTAACTTAAAGAAATGTATTTATTTCTGTATTTATTTGTTAGCTTACATTTTTTTGTGCATTAATGTTATTAGTATTAATAATATTTTATGTATTTTATTTATTCTGTGAAAAATCCACATGAACTTTAACTTGAAAATGTTATTATATAAAAAAAAAGTTTACTTAAATTTATGCATTTATGGATTCATTACACTTGAAAATGTTTTTTTTTTTTTAGCCTTATTAGTATTATTATTTATTCTGTGGAAAATCCACATTAACTTAAACTTGAAAATGATATTAAATAAAAAATGTTTACTTAATTGTTTTAAGAAATGTATTTATTTCTGTATTTATTTGTTAGCTTAACATTTTTGTGCAATAATGTTATTAGTGGTAATATTATTTTATGTATTTTTTTTTATTCTGTGGAAAATCCACATCAACTTTAACTTGAAAATGTTATTACGTTAAAAAAAAAATACTTAAGAAATTTATGTATTTATGGATTCATTACACTTAAAAAAGGTTTTATTTTTTAGTCTTAATGTGTTTTTGTTATTTGTTATTTACATTATTTAATGTTTTACTTTTTAAGAAATGTAAAATTAAAGTTTAAAAATTCCCATTAAATTACACTTGAAAAGGTTTTTAAAAAATATTTTAACCTTTAATGTGTTTTTATTTATTTATATTATTTGAAATTTCTACTTTTAAAGAAATGTTAGATTGAAGTTAGAAAATCTGTTAATTTAAACTTTAAAGAATTTTTAAATTATTATTATTATTAAAAAAAATTTAATTATTATTTAATAACATTTTAAAGAAATGTTTATTTTAGCCTCAATTTGTTTTTGCATGAGCATAATTTTATTTATTTTATTTATTCTGTGGGAAATCTACAAAATGGGAAACTTAAACTTGAAATTTTTAACTTGTTTACTTAATTGATTAAAGACATTGTATTTCTGTATTTATTTATTTTAGCCTTTATTTTTATTTATTTATTTTTTTTGCATTGTTGTTATTTAGTCTATGGAAAATCCACATCAACTGAAATAAAAAAAAATGATAATACATTTTAAAAATATTCACTTAATTGTTTTAAGAAGTGTATTTATATTTATTTATTTTAACCTTATTTTTTATTTTATTTATTTTTTTAATTAATTTATTTTCTTTCATCTTTCATTTATTTTAGTTTAGTAGTAGTAGTATTTTATTTTTTTATTTATTCTGTGGAAAATCCACATTAATTTGGAAATGTTATTACGTTTATGTTAATGTTATATTTAGCCTTTTTTTTTTTTGCATTAGTAGTAGTAGTAGTAGTAGTAGTAGTAGTAGTTTTATTAATTCTGTGGCAAATCTACATCTGAAGTCTTAAATCTGAAAATGTTATTTAAAGAAAAGTGTAGTTAATTGTTTTAACAAATTTATTTATTCAATTTAGCCTTATTTTTACATTATTATTATTATTATTATTATTATTATTATTATTATTATTTATTTATTTATTTATTTATTTATTTATTTAGTGGAAAATCCAAATTAACTTAAACTTAAAAAAAATGATATTAAATAATAATAAAAAAATTACTCAGTTGTTTTAAGAAATGTATTTATTTCTGTATTTATTTGTTAGCTTTATTTTTTTGTGCATTAATGTTATTAGTATTAATATTGTTTTATTTATTCTGTGGAAAATCCACAAGAACTTTAACTTGGAAAATGTTATAAAAAAAAAGTTTACTTAATTAAATTTATGTATTTATTTATGAATTCCTTTTTATATATATATATATATATATAGTTAATAATATAGCAGAATGAAAGATTTACAAACAAAATACAAATTTAAAAGGATTTACAGCATAACACAAGGCATACCTTTGTTTTTTTCTGTTTCCTCATGTTATATTGTTGTTGTTTATGCCAGTCTGACTGTGCTTAACGCAATATTTTCCAGGCACATCGGTCATGTAGGATGGGATCCGAACACAGGCTTCGATGTAAGTACACAACAATGACTTGCTCTGTCACCCCCACCACACACTCACACGCTCTCACTATTGGACACGCTCTCACATACATATTGAAGAATCTCTCATAGCAAAACAATGCTGACCTGTGTAGTAATGGCATGATGAAATGCCTCAATAGCCTTGTGTTCATGCAGGCTGAAGCATCTGACGCTTGAATATGCAGCCTGTCGCCCACAACACTACCCAGATTGCATTTATACACAGCAGTGTGCTGTCTGTGTGTATTTTAAATAGTTTTATGGTAAACCATTTGTTATGGAAATACTGGAGATATTGCAAACTGCTGCCTTTTTATGGTGCAATTGGAAATTCAGCCTACTGGTGCAATAAAATGAGATGCTGTTGCTCTTAACTAACTGGAAAAAATATGCAAATGCTCTGAAGAAGGCCTCACATTTTAAAGTTTGCATTATGCATGCAGCTGGAATGTTGAGCATGACATAATGGATGGTTTTAGCAGATATGGTTAGCATTAGCAGTTTGTCCACAAGGTGGCAGGATTGTGCTATATTTGTGAACAGCATGAACTGGGAAAATGTGTAGTGCTTGCAAGGCGGAATTGCATTGGACTTTCTATTAAGACTTATTTTTTCCTAAAAAGAAAAATCCCCATTAACTTGCACTTTAACTTTTTTTTTTTTTTTTTTTTTTTTTTTTGTAGTTTGTCAAATGTTTACATACACCTTGCAGAATCTGCAAAATGTTAATTATTTTACCAAAACAAGAGGGATCAAAATGCATGTTATTTTTTATTTAGTACTCACCTGAATAAGGTATTTCACATATGAGGCGTTTACATATAGTCTGCAAGAGAAAATAATAGTTGAATTTATAAAAATGACCCCGATCAAAAGTTGTTTTTGTTTTTTTTAGTGATAGTTGTTCATGAGTCCCTTGTTTGTCCTGAACATTTAAACTGCCTGCTGTTCTTCAAAAAAATCATTCAGGTCCCACAAATTGTTAGGTTTTTCAGCATTTTTTTGTGTACTTGAACCCTTTCCAACAGTGACTGTATCCATCTTTTCACACTGAGGACAACTGAAAGACTCATATGCAACTATTACAAAAGGTTCAAACACTCACTGATGTTTCAAAAGGAAACACAATGCATTAAGAGCAGAGAATTTGAATTTCTCTTCTAGGAAACATGTAAGTATCTTTTGTAGCTTCTGAAGGACAGTACTACATTAAAAAAATATGGTGTTTAGGCAAAATAAGAAAAATGTACACATCTTCATTCTGTTTCAAAAGTTTACACCCTTGGCTCTTAATGCATTGTATCTTTTCCTTGCATTACACTTTATAATGTTATTGAGTTTTAAAAATATTCACTTTTTCACTTATTAATTTTATTTGTTCATTTAATTTTACATTTAAAAAAAAAAAAAAAAAAAAATTATCAATCAATTTATAATTATTATTTTTATTTTATTTTAGCCCTTTTTTACCTTTTGTAAGCATATTTACAAAAAACCTAAGATTAAAATGTGAAAACCCCATTAACTTGGTTTATTAGGGTTGTCAGTCGATACATTTTAAATCTAATTAATTCATCTAATTAATCACAAAATAAATTTGACTGAAAATACCCACAAAAGATTATTTAAAGTTATTTTTGTTAAATGAGAAAGTATCAAGTAGACATTACAAATTGTAGCTTTAGAAATAATTATTCTGATTCAGCATAAAATTTATTACACCAACATTTAGGCTGCAGCGGCAAATTTGCAAAATTTGAACACAAAGACATGACATTGTGTTATACTTTAAACATTAACATTATTTACTGAACTGTTGTATAAAATCACATTTAAACTCGTGATGGATCGGGACAAAATCATCACTCATGTCACATTGCATTTGCTGCCTGTGTAATACGTGACCTGTATAAATATGAGACAAAACACAAACAGGGGCATTTTTTTGCACTACTATCTTGAATTTTAAGGCATTACTGCATGTATGGAGTTGTTGCTCTGCATCATATTTATCATCAGTCAACTGTATGAAATTTAAGATGATGTACATGTCTGGGGACGGGGCAAGCGTGTTAAATGTTTTTTTTTTTTTTTTTTTTTTAATAACTAATTAAGTTGACATGTTAAACTGACAGCCCTAGTATTTATACATTTTTAAACATTTATTTAGGTGTTAAAGTTCCGTTTTTAGTTTTTCTAAACATTTATACTTTTAAAAATAAGTTTAAAGTTTGAAAACCTTTAAAGGGGGAGTTGAAATGAAAATTGCCATAATTTATTCAATCTTACATTGTTCCAAACCTTTATGGGTTTCTTTTCTGGTTTTGAACACAAAAGAAGATATTTTGAAGAATGTTGTTGACCAAACAGTTGACTGTAGCCATAGTATCGAGGAAAAACAAAATACTATGGAAGTCAAATACCGACAACTGTTTGGTCACCAACATTCTTATATCTTTATACGTCAGCATTCAAAAACTAACCAGCAGTGATAAGGATGTTTGCATACTGATTTGTGATTTGCACTTACATTTGTTTTGCATACTGGAATGTGATTGGGCCTTTTGATTTTGCATCCATTTACTCATCGTTTTGACACTTTATCATTAATATCTCTCTCTCTTTCTTCTATCTATATTTAGTTGTGCTTACTAAGGCAAGCATCACTATTACTATTGCTCATACTTAAGGTTGGTGATTTGAACAAACCCCTAACCCTAAATATAACATTTGGGCAACGTATCTGCACGTTTTTGCTACGGGAATGAATGATACTTCAAATTATTTGGCACGGCCAAAAACATCCTTTTGTTTTTCTTTCAGCAAATCCAAAAGTTCTAGTTTTACTTAACTTTATCAGTATTCTTTTGCTGCCTTGCAAGCACTTGCATTTCATTTATGAAATCTAGTAAATAAGCAGTGAATTTCAGAACTTCAATATTCTTAAAGGGACAGTTCACACAAAAACGTAAATTACCAAATAATTTACTCACCCTCAAGCCATTCTAGGTGTATATGACTTTCTTCTTTCAGACTAATGCAATCGGAGTCATATTAAAAATGTTTTGGCTCTTCCAAGCTTTATAATGGCAGTGAATGGCTGTTGAGATTTTGAAGTCTAATAAAGTGCATCCATCCATCATGAAAAGTACTTCACTCTCGTGAATGCACGTACAACAGTTTGCGGAAGCTAGAGATTATGATTTATAAATTTTTAAATATGGATATTTTTTACACAAACACATTGATTTACTTCAGAAGGCCTTTATTAACCTCCCAGAGCTATGTGGAGCACTTTTTATGATGGATGGATGCACTTTAATGTGCTTCAAAATCTCAACACCCATTCACTGCTATTATAAAGCTTGGAAGAGCCAGGACATTTTTTTTTTTTTTTCATAAAGCTCTGACTGCATTTGTCTGAAAGGTGAAAGTCATATACAACTAGGATGGCTTGAGGGTGAGTAAACCATGAGGTAATTTTCATTTTTGGTGGAACTGTCAACTGAATATGTAACTATTCCAAATAAAGAAGAAAATGAAATGTCTCCTTATTACCTTTTATTTTGCAGTTGAATAATTTGGACCCTGAGCTGAAGAACCTGTTTGACATGTGTGGCATCTCTGAGGCCCAGCTCAAAGACAAAGAGACGTCTAAGGTCATCTACGACTTCATTGAGAAGAAGGGTGGTGTAGAGGCTGTGAAGAATGAGCTGAGGAGACAAGGTGAGACTGATCGCTGTCAGACTCTGTGCACCGAACACCTGCGATTTTGTGGCTTCCTCATATTGACATGTCTGTCCATCAATCATCTGCTGGCAGAAAGTCTGGCCTGAATCAATAAAAAGGCCCAAAACTTTCCCTAACTAGTTCTTTGTCAACTAATTCAGTGAAGAACAAATGCTGCATGAAGCAGCAATGCCAATATAGCCTTTTTATGGCATTACAATAATATGGCTGTAACACATTCCTCAGAGGATTTTATACAGAAGTTAGGTGCATATATTAGCATTTTATATTTGATCAATATATGTGGTTTTCCTTCAGATCCTCCCAGGTGGTGCGGTAGGTAGACTGTTTGTTTCTGAGTGAAACCTGCTTAGATTTGCATGTGTAAGAGGTCTGATTATTTGCAGGTTGGCATGGATTGTTGTGAATGATTTTTTTTTTTTTAATACTTGGATGACATTTTAGGTGATTTAGGTTTAAGAGCATTTGTACATAAATGGATATTTTTCATAATTCTTCATAAGGCATTTGTTTACTTATGTAAAAACTTGTTTTATGTCTTGAGCTTCAATAATATGACTTGAAAAAATGCTATTGTTTGCTGTTGGTGTGGTGCAAAATTTAGTTTGGTTTTTCTTCTAGAGTGAAAGTCTTACTTCAGCTTTAAAGACCTCATGAAATGAAATTGAATTGAGTATTTTTCTTCCTGTATGGATGTATTAAATGAAACA
Organism: Labeo rohita; assembly: GCF_022985175.1. Classification (NCBI taxonomy): domain Eukaryota; kingdom Metazoa; phylum Chordata; class Actinopteri; order Cypriniformes; family Cyprinidae; genus Labeo; species Labeo rohita. The sequence continues at coordinate 10,895,389 of NC_066893.1, forward strand.
GAGTTAGATGGGGGGATTTTAAAGTGATTGTAACTTATTTTAGTGGCTTTAGTTTATACTACAGCCCACTAAAAAGACTGAATCAATTGGACAGTGATGGTAGGTAGGAAAATATTTTTTATTATGCATAATTTAACTTGCTCCATGTCGTACTGTAACCATCTACTAAATACTCGCTACTTAGCTGAAATATTTGACAATAATCGATCATTTTAAGTATTAGTCGCACGGTTATTAACAAACCATATAAATCATAAAAATTAGTCTTTAATTGCCCACATACCCGAATAAGCTAATTACACTCACTCTCTCTCTCTCTCTCTCTCTCTCTCCCTATATATATATATATATGTATATATGTATGTATGTATGTATGTATGTATGTGTGTTTTTCATGTCTGTAAGGCAAGTATACACCGTTTCGAATGTTCTCGCTCAAGTTCACAGAGAGCGAGGCAGCAGAGAGCGCATCCTGTTTGCTTTAATTATTTTACAAAAGCACAACGTTTCGTTGTTATTGAGCGCACACAAATAAACGTAGTCTTTACAGATTCAAAAGATGTATTGCTTTTATCTGTATGACCAAAAATGGAGTATTTTAAGCACTGTAAAAAATAAAAAACACTATTTGTTGAGTCAGCTTAAAATAATTTGTTACCCTGCTGCAGTCAACTAAAATAAGTTTAGTCAACTTGAAATGTTAAGTTGTACTAGGTAACAACTTAGATATTTGTGTTTGCTAAACTTAACAGATGGGCAAGTAACCCAGCTGACTTAAAATTTTAAGTTGATTCAACTCAAATATCTAAGTTGTCACTTGGTATAATTTAACATTTCAAGTTTAATAAACTTTTTGAGTTGACTGAACTTAATTTTAAGGCAGCCAGGTTACAAATGATTTTAAGTTGACTCAACAAATTGTTTTTTACAGTGAGTGAGGACACTGGTGCCTCCATCTGTCATGCAGCTTCCAAACTCTGTGCAAACACTTGAATAGCGCACATTTTTCTAGGTTAACATTAGATTGACCTGCCATGTAAAGTTGCTACTACTTATATTTTAGATGAAAAGCCATATATGAGGTCGATGAATGATAGGTTAGCATTTGGATTTCCTACCTGATTACTGTATTACCACATAGACCAGCCGTTAATGATCTGTACATCTCAGACTTTCTGCAACTAATATAATTTTGGTCGACCAAGCCTCTTCTCGTCGACTAATTGTTAGTCGACTATTAGGGGGCAGCCCTAGTAAATTGTGGTGCGACCACATTGACAGTTCGGTGAATTTTCGTGGGTGGATATTCACCAAAATTTTGCTAGTGTGACTGCCCCTTTATCTCCTAAATGGGATCTGCATAGCTATTTTTAAATTGTTTGGCTTTTTGTATATTTATCATTATTTTTTATTATTACTTTTAGTATTTCACAGCATAGAAAATGAAGCAGTTTTTTCTCCGTAATTACAAGTACACTAGCATAAAGATGTTTCAATGATAATAGTCATTACTTCAATTTTGGTTTCATGGGGTCTTTAAACTAAACTAATGATGTACTCAAGTCCTCTTGAGAAGTTCATGTTTATGAGTTGGGAAGTTGTAACTACAATGTCCGATGCGTTCAAGTCACTTTATTTAGAACACGATCGCAATGTAATTAAATGAAGAATGCTCATTGGGTGTGTTTTTGCTTTGTTTTTATTCAGTTTCTGAAGATGATGTATATTGAATAGTTATATATTCATTCATAACTGTACAGTAGGTGTGTTATATTGTAAACGGAAAAAGAAGTCATTAATTTAAACAAATATACTGTCAATACAGACATTTTGTCCGGTGCATCTGCCTTACTGTCTCACTGACACACTCCCAACTCGAAAACTCTGGGCTTAAAGCGATAAATCACCCAAAAATGAAAATTACACAATGATTTATTCACCTTCAAGCCATTCGAAGTGTATATGACTCTTCTTTCAGACAAATACAATCAGAGTTGTATTAAAAAATGTCCTGGCTCTTCCAAATTTTATAATGGCAGTGAATGCTGTTGAGATTTTGAAGCAAAATAAAGTGAATCCATCCATCATAAAAAGTGCTCCGCATGGCTCCGGAGAATTAATAAATTCCCTCTAAAGTGAATCGATGCATTTGTGTATGGGAAAATATCCATATGTCATCCATTGGAACACTACTCTCTCGTGAACACGTGTACAACAGTTACTGAAAGCTGGAAATTGTGGTTGATAAAGTTTTTAAATATGGATATTTTTCTTATACAACTGCATCAGTTAACTTCAGAAGGCCATGTAGAGCCTTGTGGAGTACTTTTATGATGGATGGATGCACTTTTTTGAGCTTTAAAATCTCGGCACCCATTCACTGCCATTGATACTTGGAAGAACCAGGACATTTTTTGTAATATCCTGACTGTATTAGTCTGAAAGATGAAAGTCATATACACCATGGATGACTTGAAGGTGAGCAAATCATAGATTAATTTTGATTTTGGGTGAACTGTCCTTTTAAAGACAGTTCAACCCACTCATAATTATGACTTTGTTGTGTTGTTCAACTCTTAAATATTTCTTTCACCCCATAACTCACACATAGAGATTCTATCTTTATTTTAATTGTAACAAAAAAATTTTTCCTCTTTCAGCACCTCCGCCTCCACCCTCCCGGGGCGGCCCCCCACCCCCACCCCCTCCTCACACTTCTGGACCCCCACCTCCACCGCCCCCAGTGCGGGGACGAGGAGCCCCACCGCCCCCTCCACCTTCAAGGGCCCCGACGAGCGCTCCCCCTCCCCCTCCACCATCCCGGCCTAGCATGGGAGCGCCTCCACCACCACCTCCCAGCAGAGGGCATCCACCTCCCCCACCACCTGCCCCCGCCTCCATGCCACCTCCCCCGCCACCACCACCTCCATCCGGAGGAGCTGCCCCACCTCCACCTCCTCCTCCACCGCCTCCACCTGGACCTCCTCCACCTCCTGAAATGGACGCAGGCCTCGGTGAATCAACGCCCTCGCCCATGGGCGGGAAATCAGCTCTGCTGGAGCAAATCAGGGAGGGAACTCAGTTAAAGAAAGTGGAGCAAAACAACAGGCCAGTGTCGTCCACAGGACGCGATGCGCTACTCGACCAGATCCGACAGGGCATCCAGCTCAAAACGGTGAGGACTGTAAACATTAATTCGTCCTGATGTGTGTCAGACAAAGGCGGAGAACCGCCTACTCGCCTGTCGATCATTCATTGTGCTAAAACTAAGGTTTTAAAATACTAGTTACTTGTGGAGAATCAGCTTTTATATATATAATTTTTATAGTTTTATCATTTTACTTTATTATAGTGTATTCACTGCAAAATGTTAATTATTTTACCAGAATAAGAGGGATCATACATATTATTTATTATTTTTTTTTTAGTACTGACCTGAATAAGGTGGTGGTTGTTGTTGTTGTTGTTGTTGTTGTTTAGTGATAGTTGTTCAGGAGTCCCTTGTTTATGCTAAATTCTGTTTTTCAGAAAAATCCTTCAGGTTCCACAAATTCTTTGGTTTTTCATCATTTTTGTGTATTTAACCTCTTTTCAACAATGATTGTTTAATTTTCACACTGAGGACAACTGACTCGTATGCAACTATTACGGAAGGTTCAAACGCTCACTGATGCTCCAGAAGGAGAAACAATGCATTAAGAGCTGGGGGGTGAAAACTTTTGGAATTTGAAGATTGGGGGAAATTTTACTTATTTTATCTTCTGGGAAACATGTAAGTATCTTCTATAGCTTCTGAAGGGCAGTACTAAATGAAAAAATCTGATATTTAGGCAAAATAAGAAAAATGTACGCCACCTCATTCTGTTCAAAAGTTTTCGCCCCCCGGCTCTTAATGCATCGTGTTTCCTTTTGAAGCATCAGTGAGCGTTTGAATCTTCTGTAATAGTTGCATATGAGTCCCTCAGTTGTTCTCAGTGTGGAAAGCTGGATCTCAAAATCATACAGTCATTGTTGGAAAGGGTTCAAATGCACAAAAATGCTGGAAAACCAAAGAATTCTTGGGACCTGAATGTTTTTTCTGAAGAACAGCTCTTTCTGTTCCTCGAATCTGAGAGGAGTGTGATATTCCAGTGATATTGAAACTCCAACCGTTTCACTGTTTGTGTTACTCCGCTTGTGGTATTTCTCACAGCGAGTGTCATGGTGGCCACTATAATTGTATAAATAATGCTGTTTTTGTGTAACTCAATGTAGTTTTAAGAGTTTCTTAGTCGAGAATGTACTTCTTTATAGTTCAAATATGCAGTTTGTTAATTTAAAAAAAAAAAAATGTCTATTTGAAAATTTGCTTTGTCATTTTTGGAGATGTGATCCAGCTTTAGGGCGTCAGTGGCCGTTCAACCCTCATTAACCCGCTGACAGCAGGCTTACCTTGGACAAAACTTCTGAAATTTGCCGCTGGCTCTGAAGTCTCTATAGTGGTTAAACATGAGATATAATTAGTTTTGGGTAAATCTAACTAAATCCAAATAGTATTAAAACTATTCAAGGAGAAATCCACTTCCAGAACAAAAATTTACAGATGATGTACTCACCCCCTTGTCATCCAAGATGTTCATATCTTTCTTCAGCCATAAAGAAATAATGTTTTCTGAGGGAAAACACTTCAGGATTTTTCTCCATATAATGGACTGATATGGTGCCCTGAGCTGGAACTTTCAAAATGCAGTTTAAATGCGGCTTACCTCTAAGGAGGTGAGTACATTATCTGTAAATTGTTGTTCTGGAAATGGACTTTAAACAGTTTTGGTTGAGGGCAAAATATCATCACGTTATATTTTATGAGTTCAGTGCTGTATATCAGAGCGCTGCCTTTGAACTTTTGCAGTATGTTGGCTGCTGCTGTTGTTAAATAATTTTGTCATATTATTTAGGAACCATTATTTTTTTTAAATGGTTGTCTGATAGCTTTATTCTTAAATGTTCAGGTATCAGATAATGACTCAGGACCACCCACTCCTGCTCAGTCAGCAGGCATCGTTGGAGCTCTGATGGAGGTGATGCAAAAGAGGAGCAAAGCCATCCACTCCTCAGGTAAGTGCTTGTTTCAGTCTCTCAAAAGTTTGTTCAAAACAGGCTGCTCAACGACTCACTTTGACAGTTGTTGATCCAGTTAGATTGAGTTTACATACTTAAAAAAAATAGTTACGTTGATAAGATGACATAACGTCAAGCCCAACTTAAAAGATTATTTTGCAACATGGCAGATTATGACTTTTTCCTCTTCATTTTTAAGACGCAACATCCCTATTTAAATCAATGCATTTTTAGCATTTGTTGACGTAGATAAACGCTATGCTGAGACAATTTTTCATACTCAAGTAATGAGTTATTGACGGTTCTTATGTGTCTTTTTTGGATCCTCAGATGAAGATGAAGATGATGACGATGACGAAGACTTTGAGGATGATGACGAATGGGATGATTAATCCCTCAACACTAACCCCACCCAGTAGAGTAAATGATACTAAATTCTCACTTCCCCAAATTTTACGCTCATTCTGTGTATTTTTTTTTTTTTTTTTTCTTTTCAAATCGCTGTATATTTTTGTTGCCTTTTTGCTTTGTTTTCGTTTGTTTTTTTTAATAATCTGTGCAATACCTCATGTAATCTGTAAAGTATTGTCATTTATCCTCTGTAAAATAATCTCCTGGAATAACCATGTGAAATTTTATGCCAGGATTCATGATTTGTTGACCTGAATGTTTTTGTTCCCCTTTGAGTGGGGAAAGGGAGATGGACGGGACGCTCGCTGTCCTTATTAATTGTTGATTAATGATTTAGATAACACTATTTTCATACCCTACTTTTCTGTACCTTCGATTTTCTTATTCAAATCCTAGTTTAGCATTCTTAGATTTGGTAAGAGGTTCTCCTATCAGAATATGTATGTCCCCTGTATTGTTTCCCTTGTAAATGTACACCAGGCTGATATATTGAGGCTATATATATTTTTGCACGAATAACAAAAGGAAATTCACTGCAGGATGAGAACACATTGGCTGAACACATTAAATATGATTTCTGTGGTAATCACGATCGGAGTCACACTACATTGCACGTCACAACGTAGACCGTTCTGAGTTTTTGTTTTCACTTTATTAACAAGAAAATAATATACGGTAGATTCAAACCGGCAAAGTCGTGAGTACAGCTTGCTCCTGAATGTGAAAAAACATCATTTCACAAATATAGAATTTCAGTCATATCAAGAAAATAACTGAAAAAAGCACTTCACAAAAGAAAAAAGAAAAAGAAAAAAAAAAAGCAATTAAACTTCCGTTTGTTAGAAGCTTTTACAGGTCAATGCTTGACTGATAACTACATTTAAGGTCATGAGAAAAAAAAAAAACTACAAACCTTTGTGTACAATTAATGCTGGTTTAACAGTATTGTCTGTCTGAACTGAATTTGCTGTCCTTGTCCTGTAAGGATAGTGCTGAAAAAAATGTAAAATTGACATCAGATGTTACAAGAGGGTTGGAATGTGGAATGAAAACACTAAATTCTATACTTAAATAAATGGTAATATTTACAAACCTGAGATACAGTGCTTTTCTTTTTAATAACCTACTTTTTTTTTTTTAAACCTATTTTTACCATAATACTTTTATACCTGTATCTTTGATGGCCGAAATTATGGATCAAACTGGATCAACCTTGACCAATTCATTGGAGTCTGAATTATGGCAGTCGGCTTTCAATGTAAGTATTTTCTTTTTGGATTTTATTCTTTCCTATATGCTATAAGTTACTAAGCAGCTGTGCTTACCTGTACTTAATGAGCAAAATATTTTGTTGGTGGAAAGAGGTTACCAAAAAACTAATGTTGGCAATGATTAATCGCGATTAATCGCATCCAAAATAAGTTTTTGTTTATATTATATTTGTGTGTGGACTGTGCATATTGTGTATGTGTAAAGAGACACACATACAGTATATATTTTGAAAATATTTTTATGTATACATTTACATTTATATTATATTTGTATTATATATGTTAAATATATAAACAACATTTTTCTTAAATATATACTTGCATGTGTGTGTATTTCTATATAGATAATAAATATACACAGTAGACACACACGTACACAAAAACCTTTATGTTGGATGCGATTTAAAAAAAAAAAACTACAAAAAAACACTTTTTCATGTTTGAATACATGTATAAATAATGTAGTTCAGATTCAGTCCCAGATAAGAGAACAAACATTTTCATTTGTGTTCTGTTGTTTTACAGATTCATCTTTTATGAGGCGTTTTATACCTTAACGATGGTTATTGGTGACCTGCAAGAAAAAGAAGAAACGGTAGTCAGTGCAGTGTTAAAACTACCAGAAATACTGCATGTGGTATACATGGCATAAGCAAGTAAAAGCCATAAAAGGTACTTAATGTCTTAAGATCTTAACAGGATAGTTAACCCAAGTAAGTAGTCACTTTCATTTTTGCATTGTTTGTCCCTTTAAGGTTTTAATTTCCTTTACTGAGAACTTTTTTGACACCTTCAAATTAAGTACATTTAAATTTGGGGACATTATTAGTGTGGCAAAACCAAACTTTCCATCTGTTAAATTTGGATTAGAATTTGTGGATAAAAGTGTTTTCCACTGTCTGGTCAATCAAGACGACCACTGAATGAATAATTCATTTCTTGGTATAAAAAGGTAATCATTGCTTAAAGTCTTACAGTTCCTAGGAGACCTAATTTGGCAGGGTTGGTGTTTTCCAAACCTTTTGTTCAGAAGTTCCTGTCATGTCCATTAATATTGCCAAATGTGAGCCTTGTGTTTAAGAATTGCCTAATTGCTACTATATGTCCTGGACAAATACTAAATGTCTTACCCTTCGTAGTGTACCCATGCTGCTTCCACGAATAGCTGCTAGTAGATCATCACGTGTTGACCTCTGGGTGCTTGCTAGACTCTTTCTGTCATCTTTTCTTCTTAAAGGTACTGGGTTTTCAAGTTGAAGAATATTCTTGCCATGTTTGTCCCCTGTGAGTTTGTGTCCTTTGTGATTGATACTGTCCATTGCTGTTTCTTCTTGTTGCTTGACCATTTCAGCAATTTTTCTAGTTGGCACGTTATTCACAACCTTTGGTTGACTGTGTGGGTTTGGTAAGTGAGAAGAGACCAAGTGCTGCTTTCCTTGTGTAGCATCTGGAATCTGGAAATGAAGGGACTTCGTATTGTCCACAGTATCCAACATCTTTGATTGTTCCTTACTTCTTTCTAGATTGTCTAGTTCCCTTCTTTGTTCTAGCCGCCTTTGCCTCTGGCGGTCCTGGTTGCGGGTTAAAATACCTGTTGCGCTCATCCTTGGGCCTGGTAAGTCAAAGTGGTATCCCAGTTTCAACAAAGTGGTGTTGTCCCTCAGCATTTTCACCATTTCCATCTCCACTTGGCCTCCACAGATGTGGCGCTGGTTGTGGAAACGGAGCTCCACTAGTGTTGTGTTGTGCTGAAGTGAGCCAATCAAAGCCAGGATACCTTTGCCTGAAATGAAGTTGGACTCAACATTAAGGTTGGTGATGCTGCAGTTCTTTTTCAGCATTTTGCCCAAGGCAAAAGCTACTTGGTCATCCGCATGAGTGTTGGCAAGGCTGAAAACCTCAACGTGAGTGTTGGAGGTTAAGGCATCAGCAAAGCTCACCAAAACCTCTTGGGATATGTTCTCAATGTTGTTTAGATTAACTTCGCTCAAAGAGGTGTCATCACTCAAGATGTTCTCCAAGGTCTTAACAATATCAGTAGGGTTACCACTTGACCTCTCTGGTGTAATGTGATGGTGGAGGGCGCCTTTATGAATGCCTTTAGGTTTTTGACCATTCCTCTTGCAATCTAACTGGGACAAGTCCACAAAATTCCAATTGCTTGACCTAGTTTGTTTCTCTCCATCGGCCCCTGTTCTGAGCCCCCAGTTTTGTTGCTCTCCCTCCTCTTCGTTATCCTCAGGCTCTTCACTGCCACATTCCTCTTCGCTCTTATCTGTCTGGCACTCATCCATGCTGTCCTGTGTGTCACCATAGAAAGGAAAACAAGGTTGAGCTCTGGCATACCTCAAGCAATGATGCTTAATTAAGAAAGATATCACCAGCTGAGACAACTGAGACACCAGCTGAGCAATAACTTTGTTCTGTGGAAGCAATGTTGCAGCTACAGTCTGTATTCTCTATGAAGAAATGTAATTTTTAATATAGCATTATTTTATATCAAATTAAGAATTTCTCATTGACTTTCAATGTTATTAAACTGACTTTCAGTGTTATTAAGCTAACCATAACTATCCATAACTTAGGGGTGAGATTAGTCTCAGCTTCGGACGACCATGTCTGATGCATAGGGCAGACAAAAATGCTTCAGGAGTTTTAAAATAGTCACTGGAATGGATAAATTATACAGGATTTCTGGGAGACTTGAGTTCTTTAGCGTGCCACCTGGAAACGAAGATGTTGTGGCGCCAAACCCCTCATGACAAAAGAAAGCCGTTGTTTACCATTGTGACGATGAGCATTTTTCAGGATCAACTAAGTGCTAGATTTGTGAAATATGTAGTTTGCGCCATAGACTATTTATAATGCGTCCAACAGTTTTACACACCGGTCTGTTATTGTGAGGACATTTCCACGCCCCTAAAACGAAAAATGATTGGTTGCTTTAGCTGTCTGTATGGCCTCTTGGGCGGTTCTTGGCCATTCAAAGCATCAAAGGTTCCCAGACCTTCTGCCGTCAGCCTGAAGGTCTGGCTACGTGAGACTAGAGTGAGATAAACTCTTCAGGAGAGTGGCCCTCCAGCAACTTTGTTTGACAGTCCTCCCTTATTCTTTAAAGCAGGGACATCCCGTCCTTATGGTGCATTCCATTTGTACTCAGAAGTTGGAAATTCTGAGTTCCCAGCAGGAAATTTTAACTGGAACACCCTCCCAAGTCAGAGTTCCGACTCGGAATGTTGGAGGAATCACAACAACTCCAACTTCAGAATCTTTAGCTGCTCAGTGCATGAACAGAAAAGAAAGTGTAATATATTCTTAGTATTTATGGTTGTCTGTATCTCAAACTCAAGTAGGGATAACTGCAGGCTGGAGTAATGGGAATGGTGAAAGGTTAGGATGTGCCGAAAGGTAGGGGCGTGGAGAAAGGTCTTCATGATTTGTCAACAAAGCTGTCTGTCAGAGTGTGGGGGTAGGATTAGGGTTGGGTTAGGGGTAAGTTTTGTTGTACTGTTTTACCTTTTGGCACGCCTATTGCTCCAGGCTACAGCTACCCTTGTCTCAAACTCATGGACTTGTCTATTTTGGTTTTGTACTGGAACATGTTCCACTTTGGTGTGAGGTCATTCCTAGCTCCGACATCCAACTTCCGAGGTAAATGGAATGCAGCATTAAAGACAACCATCCTCTATATCTAGCCCCAGACTAAGCCATTGATTTACCTGAACCAGTTAATCAATGACTTCTGGATTACTAGAAACATATGGGCAGGTGTGTTGGAGCAGGTTGAAGCCTAAACTCCGCAAGGTTGTTGCCTTCCTAGAGTAAGTATTGGACACGCCTGCCTCAAATGGACTGCTCACAGACATTTTAGACTTGATTCGTTTTTAATTCCACTTAATGAAGCTGGAGACCTTCTCATCCCCAAGTTGGGAACCACCTTGTAAAGACCTTCCAAAGACTGGGAGTTCTTGGGTTCCCATAAAGAAAGCCAACCCTAACCCCCACACAAATTTTTGCTTGTTTTGTGGATATGCCTACCCTTTTAGAATGCCTTAAAGCAGAGGGTGCGCAAACTCGGTCCTGGAGGGCCAGTGTAGTGCGGAGTTTAGCTCCAACCCCAGTTAAACACACCTGAACCAGCTAATCAAGCTCTTACTAGGCTTACTAGAAACTTCCAGGCAGGTGTGTTGAGGCAAGTTGGAGCTAAACTCTGCAGGACACCGGCCCTCCAGGACCGAGTATAGGCACCCCTGCCTTAAAGGTTACAACAGCTTGTCACTTGGGCACTACCCTACAAAGGTACACCCATTATTTACCCATAAAGGGTGCTCAGTAGTACCTTTCAAAGGGAACCCCAGGTATTAATATTGTATGGCATAATATACTGTAAATGATGTGTCTTACTGAAATATGTAGTAGAAAACCCATGAAAGATTTGTTATTTTAAAAAAATCCATGTTTTATACATATTTTAGACTTTAGGAGGTGACTATATTTCGATGATGTCAAATGGTTGAACTCTGTGAGCTACTGGCACTACCTGTTGCTATTTTTACTGCAACACAACTCAGAATACACAACTTGAAAAATAAAATACTGGTACGATGCCACATTGTGCAGCTTTTGGTTGTAATTTTCAGTCGAAGGGCAACAAGAAGCGATGTAAATCTTCACTGCTTTTCTAGTGATAAGAGGAGGAGAAAAGAATGGGAAGATGCCTGTGGACCAATAAAACTTCCGAAAGACCTGGCGGGATGTAAACATGCTGATGCGCCTGTGAGCTCTTTCAGTAGCTGCGGTTATCTTTTTCGAATTTTATTTTCCAAATTGTGTTGCGGTAAAAATAGCAACAGGTAGCACCAGTAGCTCACTGAGTGCAATTATTTCACGTCATTGAAATAATGGTGCCTCCCATAGTTTAAAATATGTATAAAACAATGTGCATTTTTTTAAAATGACATAAATCTTTCATGGAGTTTCTACTACATATTTTAAGCTCAAGTGCTTGTCAAGAATTTAAGCTGGTACCTCAATGTTTGGCATATCACTCAATTTCTACATATAGACCCTACCTCTAACAATCTGTGAGTCTCGTCCTCCCAGTACTTCAGCAGAGCCTCTCGGCAAAAAGTACCCGTTGGCTGCTTGGCCGTCTGGTCCTCTTGCCTTAGCCCAGTTGGTATGTTCGTATCCGGCTCTATTTCAGCCATAACCTTCTCTAGCTCCTGGATTTCTTCAAGTGTCAGGGAGGCCAGAAGTTCATCTTCATCAATGTCCTCATACTTGCCAAGCTGTTTGTGGTACCCAAAGTTGCTCATTCTTGTACCGCTATGTCTCCTTTGTGAGTATGAACTTTTATGCTGCCTCAGTACTTGAATGTGGGATTAGTGCAGGCTTGTGGGCGTGCGTTAGTCTAATCTAGGAAGCTGGTGGAAGAACTTAAGTGGAGGAGGGTGCAGAACAGAGTGTCTGCATATGATGGTGTCTCTCTAAGGGGACACCAAGATTAGCTTGCTAAAGGAATGTGAGTTCATTTTGTAGCGGTGAGACCAGCCAGCAACTGTTGGCCAAAAATGACATAGGAATTGTCCCTTAGGGATACCGGTAAAACTAATCTAATTTGCATTAGGTTTCTAAAGCAGCTGTTCGGATACCAAAACACCTCTGGAGCTTTAGATTCGATATTACCTCTATGTGCAGTATTCCCACTTGCCAAATCCACTGATTGTTGGAAAGCTATCAGCATGCAATATTAAAACGTTTTGATTAGGAACAGTTATGGTGACATAAATTTGACAGGTCAAGGCACTGTGAACCAATGAACCAAAGATAATATGTCTATAACCTAACTGGCCAGATTCAAATTGCACTGTCATTACAAGCTCACTTTCTTCAGAAGCTATTTGTTTATAACCATCTCTATCAGATTAAATTATCAGATGTACTTGAACCAGGGACCGATAAGTGTACAGTAAACTAAATACGTTGAATGTTTCTGACAGTTTATCTTAAGGTCAGGTCGGTGAGTTTGTGATAATGCTAAAGTCAAAGGTTTCTGCTTGACAGGTTGGCGAACACGCTCATTGATGTTAACAGTGTGTAAAGCTATAAATAGATATGACCTGTTTTAGTTACTTTAATTGTGATAATGCAGGTCATTCTAGAACAGTTGTGACATTCATTCTCATGTTCAATGTATAGACACAACAAACACCACTTGTGTATGTGTTGTAAAAGTTATGTATTAAAAGTTAAAATGCTAACAAATGGAACATCTTGATTGTTCGTTAGTAAGTGATACTAAGCAGAAAACGGCCTGAATTCATAGAACGGTCATTGACCAGATACATTTTTTTTTTTCTGATATAAACATGTTTTTGTCAGCTTGAACATAATTTTATTGCACAAATAGCACCAAGACATTGCTTTTGAGGCAAAGTCCTTGCAAAGTTCACACTGTAGTGTTCAACGTGAAGTGTTAAAAATACTTAACATTCACATTTTTAAGTGTTTTGAACTCACGATGGACAACTACCGAAACCTCTGGTCATGTCAACCTCATATTAATTTCTCAAAAAGTGCTTTCTCCTTAACTTTTACCCTGAGAGACCATTATTCCTGATACATGATTCTTCCATACAAATCATATTCTTTGTACGTCAAGTAGCTCTTCAGTCCTGGTGGGAAAGGACCTGAGTTTATGAACTTTGGATCGCCCAGCCTTCGTGGGGTCATCTCTCTCCTGATGACAAGTCTGCATTGGTGTTGCAGTGAACGTGGATTCCCTGGGAAAGTCATTTTTTTGTGATATTAATGCTTCGATGTTCATATTTTTGTGAGTATAGCTTGAAGGATTAGTTCACTTTCACAGTAAAAAAAACTCCTGGTCATTTACTCACCCCCATGTCATCCAAGATGTTCATGTCTGTCTTTAGTTGAAAAAAAAAATTAAGGTTTTTGATGAAAACATTCCAGGATTTTTTCCATATAGTAGACTTCAATGGGGATCAAGTGGTTGAAGGTCCAAATTGCAGTTTCAATGCAGCATCAAAGGACTCAACATGATCCCAGCCAAGGAATAAAGGTCTTATCTAGTGACGCAATCAGTCATTTTCTTAAAAAAAATAAATTAATTAATTAATTAAATGTATATGCTTTTTAACCACAAATGCTTGTCTTGCACTAGCTCGACTTCACACATTGCGTAATTACGTTGGAAAGGTCACATGCAGTTAGTTAACTTCATTTCAAAAAGGCAGGATAGGGTGAAAAACTTAATCTCATTTTCTCTTCCAACTTGTGTGTCGTCTGACGTTGTTTTAACTTTTTTGGTAAAGGACATTTGACTTTCTTTGCATGTTTGCTCTGTAAATACTGGGTTGGTACTTTTGTTTACGTCGCATGTGAACTTTCCAATGTGACTACATAATACGTGAAGTCGCACTAGTGCAAGACAAGCATTTGTGGTTAAAAAATATGGAAAATGACCAATCGTTTTGCTAGGTAAGACCCTTATTCCTCGAAGCTGCACTGAAATGGCAATTTGGACCTTCAACCCTTTGATCCCCATTGAAATCCACTATATGGAGAAAAATCCTGGAGTGTCTTTCTCAAAAACCTTTTCTTTTCGATTGAAGAAAGAAAGACGTGAACGTCTTTCAACATGGGGGTGAGTAAATCATCAGTAAATTTTCATTCTGTAAGGGCTTAAATCCTTTAAGTGTCCATGCTAGAATTGTTTATGCTACTCACCCAGTATTTCTGAAATTTCATCCCACTCTTTATGCCTCTTTAGAACCATTTTCAGCTTGGAGCAGATAGAAACATGATTGGCATAGTCGAGGAGAACCCGTACAGCTCTTCCAGAGAACTGTGCTAGCCAAGAGACGCTGATGAAATCACAAAACTACATGCAACAGAAAATAAAGACAGAGGTAAATATACATGGGCCACTACAGATAAAAGCAAAGGTAAGTTACTTTAAAATACATCAGCTCTGTTTCAAAACCTAGTGAGTTATTAAAAAAGTTTTAAATGAGATACTGAATCAAAACGCCCTGGAAAAACTATCGGTATGAATTTTTGTCGATAACCAGTTATCAACTATCGGTGCCGATTAATCGGCATAACCAATCGATCGGTTGACCTCTAGTGAGTTATCTTGCTATCTACTTATGTACTCAGATGTCATACAACTAGGGCTCCTAGTGTACAGAACAATCAACTCACAATCGATTTTAACATTTTACTATTAGCATGTTGCTAAACTAAAGCTGCAACACTTTAAGTAGCATAAAATTACAGATATTGGGTAAAATACACAGAAATCGACTCAAGTTAATTGCACTGGAGATTTGGCTCACATTTGATTTTTAATAGTTTTTCCTATTAGCATGATGTTAAGCTAATACTGCAACCTTAACTTGCATAAAAATACATAGCATAAAAAAGAAACGTCCCGAGTTCGAATCCTGACTCAAGGACCTCTCCCGATCCCACCCTATCTCTCTCCCACTTTGCTTCCTGTCAAATCTGATCTGTTCTATCCTCATAAAAGCCTTAAAAATAAATCTTAAAAATTTTTTGGCAGTGTTTGTTAGGTTAAACCCTTTTATTGATATTTTAGTATACTTTCAGTTATACATTTAGGAACACACGTCTGGAGTGTGCATAAGTTGGCAACTTACTAGGTTTTGGAACTGAGACATTAGTGGTGAACTTACTGGAATCTTCTCACTGGTATGTTCTGAGGGACGACCCCATGTTGAGTCATGAGGACAACAGAAGCATTTTTCTGCATCATAACCACAGTTTAACAGCAGTCGCATCATCATCTCATCCCTCAAGCAGTATTGTAAAGCAGTGGGAAACACTGTGTCGTTGACTTCTGTGAAGTAACAGTTCACGTCTGCTTGGCTGGCCAGGAGAATCCTGACAATCTCGTACCTCCCAGCTCTCACCGCCACTAAGAGGCAGTGCAGGGGATCCAGATCCGTTTTGGCTCCGGCATTTAACAGCAACTGGGTGCCGGTCACATCTCCATTGGAGACCGCAAAGTACAATGGCGTCTTTCGCATATCTCCATATTTCTCAGAAACATGCGTGTCTAGAAGAGCATTAACGTCAAAACCCCTGTCCACCAGGAGTTCCATGCATCGGACATGGCCTCCATCTGCAGCTGCATGGATTGGACTCTGGCCTGTGAGACGGAGGGCTCTCCTTGTGGTTATTGGGATTAACATTCTTAAGACGCTGTAAAGATATCGTACAACTAGATGTTAACATTTTCTGAGGAAAACAAGAGTGGTGGGACTTGTTACTTATCAACGTTAAACATCTAGTGGTGAATTCTAATTAGATTTGTTGAATTCCAGGCAAATCTTGCAAAGCTCATGTTGTCTAAGTCGGTTTCCAATTCCAAAGTCCAGTTTAGTTAGAGATCAAGGTGAGGAAACTAGCAAAGGATTAGCATATTTCGTTATACTTACAGGTAATGCCCTTTGTACGCTGCACGATGGATGGGAAGCTGCAAGGAAAGATTTGCGACGTTGGGATCAGCCCCATGTTGAAGTAAAAGCTCAATGCAGTCCGGATTGCCAGAGCCAGCAGCGTCATATAGCACACTGTCTCCATTTGGCGCCTGAGCATTTACATCGCCACCTGTTGGTGTAGAGGAAATCATTGTTTAGTGGTTTACTGAAATTACGTAAATGTACTATCATCCTAAATGATTAGAAGCATTGGTCAACCACTATTACCATAGTGAATAAGGATGTCCAGTGCTTCCGCTTGTCCATACTCCGCAGCAATCCCCATGGGCGTCACGCCATGCTCATCTGTCTCCGAGATGTTTCCTCCATGTTGCAGCAACAGTGCAAGGATGTCTGTGCAGCCCACCTTGGCCGCCTCATGAATGGCGGTCCACTTTCTAGGGCAGGCTTGGTTCACCGATGCCCCCCGTGATATAAGTGTAAAGGCGATTTCAAATGAGTCTGTTCTTACAGCTCCAAAACAAAACACAAGAACTCATTATAAAAGCGCTAAAGCAGGGCTGGATAACTTCGGTCTTGGAGGGCCCCTGTCTTGCAGAGTTTAGCTCCAACCCTAATGAAACACACCTGAACAAGCTAATGTCTTGAAGATCACTAGAAAGCTATAGGCAAGTGTGTTTGATTAGGGTTTAGGTAAACTCTGTAGGACAGCAGCCCTCCAGGACCGAAGTTGTCCAGCCCTGCACTAAAGACGATAAAGAAATCGCAAAAGAGACTTACCCAATAATAAAGGAGATTCATTTTTGCTGTTGAACCTGTTAGGTGAAGCTCCGTGCTCAAGCAGAGTCCTAACAATCTCCACCAGCCCAGCTTGAGTCGCCAAAATCAATGGCGTCTCTCCATCTGCGGTTTCCTCCTCTAAACTCAACCTGTAAGAACCTTTTCAACCAAACCACTAAGTGTTGTATGATAGGGCTGGGAAAATAAATCGATGTGTTGTCAGTTGAGAAATGATTCTACAAAAATTCTACGATTTTCTGAATGCTTTGTGATTCTTTCTCGAATTAATTCTGAGCTTAGTTTTTAACAGCAGATTGTAGTGCATGCTTTAGAAACAGCTGTACTCTGCTTGCTTCCATTTCCTTACATACACTTGAACCAAAAATAGTCATTCTTAAAGTTTGAAAAGGTTGAATCGAATTACAAGGGTGTTCAAAGTGGGCTGTGTTTACATTAATCTCACGTCATGAAAGCTTTCTGAGCCTGGTGGAATTACACGACTAGCGCTCTCAAAATGGTTTGGTCAGAATCCGCTAACGCATTTTGGAGATATAGCCTCATGTCCATTTTTGCACATCATCAAATTCGTTAATACTCTTTATGAAAACGTTTTGGTATATCAAGAAGCTTTTGATGACTTTTTGTCACAATGCTCTGAAGAGGATCAGAGCCTATATTGGCAAAAACATCTAGGACAAGTTAGAAAAAGGAAATTATTAGTATTATTATTATTATTTTTTTTAATTAAAAAAGATCTTGACGTGTAGAAATTTAGATTTTGATTTGCATTCGACTCTGCATGAGC
This sequence comes from Labeo rohita, assembly GCF_022985175.1. Classification (NCBI taxonomy): domain Eukaryota; kingdom Metazoa; phylum Chordata; class Actinopteri; order Cypriniformes; family Cyprinidae; genus Labeo; species Labeo rohita. The sequence continues at coordinate 10,913,244 of NC_066893.1, forward strand.
CAAGGAATCATAGGAAAAAAGAATTTTGCTTTTAGACCTTATGATTCAAAAGTTATTTGCAGAAGCATAAGTGCAAATTTGGCCAGTTGGTGGCACTACAGAGTTTGTTAGAACTCCAAATTGGCTATAAAGTGTTTGTGAAATACAGAATTTTATTGTAAAATTCGAAATGATCCACGCTCAAAATGGCTGACATAGTAAAACTGGGTATCATTGGATTCAGTATGCCACTCTGAATCGAACAAGTTCAAACTTCAAACAATTCCTTATACACACTTGAACCTAAAATAATCATTCATAAACTTTTAAAAGGTTAAAGCCATTTTTGCACAAACTTCATCAATTCGTCGACGCGCTTTATGAAAACGTTTTGGTGTATCAAAAAGCTTTTAATAAGTTTTTGCCAGAATGCTCTAAAGATGATCTAAAGCCTCCTGCTGTTAAAAACTAATATCAAAATAGATTCCAAAGAGAATTGCAATGCATTTGGAAAATCGCAAAATTGACCCGCGAATCGCAATGCATCGATTTATCGTCACAGCCCTATTGTAGGAATATATCTGACCTGAGTCATTTTGTTTTGTTCATTTACGAATGAAACAAGTGACTGCTATTGTAAATGAGTCACTAAACCATTCACTCAACCAGTTTGTACATAAAAACATGACCCTTCGCAAGCAGCTTGATTGACGAGATCTGACCAATCATAATGCTGAATTCGCCATTTTGTCCAGCAAACAGTGTTGCCAAGTCAAGATACTTGAATACTGTTGGCGCGGGTTGTTTTTCATGTCCGCGGGTTTAAGCAACCCCAATAACGTCATATTTAGCCCCTGGAATGCAAAAATATGTGTATTTTACACCCCGGAACGTGACTTTATTGGGGGACTCCGCTTGAAACGCTATTGTCTCACTGCCTGAGAATGTGTAGTGTGAGAGCGGCATTGTTTGTTTGACAGTAACTAAGGAGGGCGGACTTTTGCGAAGGGTCAATTGAGGAATTAAATGGATAGCTCACTCAAAAATGAAAATTACATTATTTACACATTATTTACTCACCCTCCAGGCATACTAGGTGTATATGACTTCCTTCTTTTAGACGAAGCCCATCTGAGTTATATTAAAAATTATCCTGGCTCTTCCTGTCTGTATCCTGGCAATGGGTGGTGGGTGTTTCTCTTCAACAGTCCAAAACAAGTTCAATAAAGTGCATCCATCCATCATAAAAAGTGCCCCCGGGAGGTGCCTTCTGCAGCGAGTCAATGTGTTTTTGTAAGAAAAATATCCATATTTAAAATATAATAATCACTTTAATCTAATTCACGCTCACTGTTGTACACTTAAGACGCCCCAGGTGGATAACGTAATACGTTGGCATTGCGCATGTACCGTTCGGACGTGACAAGCGTGACCGCGCCATTGAGTAACCAAAAAACATTTATGAATTAGAAGTACAAAAAGAGAATTTGTAAAGAAACATGTCAGAGGATTTCGATATAAACCAAGAGGGGACTGGTTTTCCTTTGCTAAAATCAGGAAACTTTGCTTCCTTTGCTTCTGTAAACAAACATTGGTTTTCACGAGACTCACAGGTGCATGTGCAACACCGACATCGTGCATCATTGGCCAGGAGCTGCTTATCTGTACGATCAGTTGGTGCTAGCTAGATTAAAGTGATTACATTTTAAACTGCATTGATTCGCTACAGGAGGCATTTATTCACACCCCAGAGCTGTGTGAGGCACTTTTTATTAGGGAGAGGATTGGGAAAGTTCCACAAGGCCGGATTCAATCTCGGGGCACCCGAGGTGCAACTGCACCATGATTGATGGATGCACTTTATTGGACTTGTTTTAGACTGATGAAGAAAAACACCTGCCCACTGACACGATAGTGCTTAAGAGAGCCAGGATAATTTTTAATATAACTCTGATTGGATTTGTCTGAAAGAAGCAAGTCATATACACCTAGGATGCCTGGAGGGTGAGTAAATAATGGGCTGATTTTCATTTTGGGGTGAACTATTTTTTTAAATAAGTGACTTTTAAGAGAGTGTTTTGTTTATTTAGAAAAGAAACAAGTGGCTGTTATGGTAAATGAGTCATTGAATCATTCACTCAACCAATTTGTTCAAAAAACATTATTAGAGGAATTAAACAAGTGACTTTGAAAAGAGTCACTGAATTATTTATGTAAATGATTCATTAAGAAACAATGATTCATTCTAATATGTGTTGCTCTGAGACATGCAATGGCTGATACTGCTATTTTAACCTGTAGAGCAAAATTGCTCAAAGTAACTTGCGATATTGTGTCCAATATTTAAGTTACTCAAAATCATTGTATTTTGAAATGGCTCACCATAAAGTACCATCTCCAGCACCTGCACAGACTGCTGGACAGCAGCCCTATGAATTGGATACCACCCCTTGCTATCCACCTCGGTGAATGCGGCAGGATAGTCCGACAGTTCCTGCAGAGCAAAGAGGTCACCTGTGGGGCCAGATGAAACAATGTTGCTCTTAGCAACATAGCGATTTATCCTCATTTAACAACGCAATTCACCCAAATGCAATGATGCACTGTTTAATGTGTATTATCCATTTAACATGATTGTTTTACAGCAAGCATAATATCTGGAGGGAAATTTCACCTCGGAATATTGCATCCAAGATCTTTTGATGTTCCACACTGGATTTATTTGCAGAATAGAAAAAGTGGATGGTAACATAACGAATAAGACACATTTGCTTTATTTCAAGATTCCAAAAGGCGACTTCTTAAGTGAACATCACACCTTCCGAGAGAGGCAATGTCTTTACACGACTCTTGAATGCTCAGTTGGATTGCCGCATCAAGAAGCTCGTCGTCATCGTCTAAGTCACCTGATGGGTCCATTTTTCCTGGAGGTAAATAAAAAGCTTTTATATGAACACGTGGAGAGTCATGCAATGTTTTTACTCACATTGTTCGTGATAAGTGTCATAAAAGGCATCTTAAATGTCAAGTGTATAGTCTGAGCCAAAAACGAATTCTCAGAATATTTTAATATGACACTTTAGTCATATAATTGGTTGAGGTGACCGTTCAGTTTCTGCGAAATTCACTTCGTCTGTCTTTTCCAAAGTAGTTGCTTTCACAGAAACACTTACATTTTTACAGTTCTCCCAGCTGAACAGGCAGATTTCAACACTTATGCACAGCTGGAAACTAACTTGCGTTACTTTCGAAGAACTGCTGAACTAGGGCATGCACAACTGACAGACACTTCGTCCACCACTTCCAATGAATCATTCACGCTTCACCGAACAGTAAACAAAGGCTCTAATCTCACCTTGTGTAAAACAGTTCCAGTGAAATCACGCGTCTCTCACTGCTGTGCAAGTACTTTAGCTGCACTCAATCTGGACTTGACTGCCCCCCTTCCCATGCTCAAAACAGCAACAGACATGCATCTAAATTTGGCGTTCACCTGCTCTGGTCTTTGCCATGCACACCATTAAAGTCAAATGACCACATATTCACTTGATCGTTGTTTTATTAAATGTGCATAGGTTTTTAATAACAATTTAACACACCAATTTCTGATATTTGTGTAGTCACACAGTATACATTTTTATAGCCTGATATACTGTATACAGTGCAGGCATAACTTTGCAGCTGAGGAAATCCCTGAGTCACTGCATTACAGCCACCGTGTGTTTAATGAATAACTAGAGGCGAAGTCTTCGAAGGTCTCACAGTGGCTTAAAAGAACCTTGAGAAAATGCTTTAACTGTCTTAATGTTTAATCTTTTACAGTTCTTGGATAATGTGTTGGATTTCAGCCCATATGATTAAGAGGAGCAAATAAAGGAATAAAGATTTTATGAGGATTATGAAAGAATAACTACAAATATCAGCGAAAATATAAATGTGAGTTTACAAATTAACAGCATAGAGATGTTTATAAACAGTATCATGGAGTTTCAAGTTAGGTGATTATGACTGTATGGCTTATAAAATGCAAAAAAGGAGGGAAAAAATAGAAAGAGGGATAATAGACAATGACTTGGATGAACAACAACAGAGTTTTGTTCTAACTCCAAAGTGTCTAAAGGAGTTTAGAAGCTGAAACAAAGAATAAATGACAGTGCAGCAGAAGAAAACTTGGTTATAGCACAATGGCACTGTCAAACTGACATATGAATATCCCAGGCTGTTACAGAATCATTTTTGTAAGTATAGAATTCACCATGTTGCATAAATATGATTAACATGCTACTAAAACTTAATCTATACAGTACAAATTGTGTTATATATCACATACAGTACATAATACGATATGTAACATTCAATGAAAGAACATTTCTGACAAGAAAAGATTCATTGTTATACTTGCTTCAAGTCCGATCGTATTCCTTGTACAGCAGGTAATTTTTAATCAGAGGTGGAAAAGAATTCATTATAGTGGTATTACAAAGTCTTTTAACGGTCATGTGTTTTCTGATTTCCAGACGACAGAGGTGCTTCAGGGATCGTGGGTTGTCTGGAAGAAATTCAAAAGCTATTAGTCTGCATTCCCTGAGACTAGAGAACCATCGATCTATTGCTAGAAAACAGGTACTGTCTTCTCACATGCATTTGGACTGTGAGCTGTAGTTTGGAGAAGTTTCTTCATCTGACCCAGAATGAGACTCTCATATGTCATAGAGAGACAGATACAGATACGTAATTAAATGTAAACCCAGTGAACTCACTCAAGATGGTGTATATGTCTTCCCACTCCTTTTGTTTCTCCAGGATGGATCTCAGTCGTGAGCAGAGGGGGACGTGGCTGACATAGTCCAGTAGGATCAGTACCACTCGTCCTGACAGGCCAACCAAGCAGCACAAACTCATGAAGTCACAAAACTGTGAAGTAATGGTGACATAAACATAGCAATTTAAATGTTGTATTATTAATCTAGTCATCTGTAATAAATGGTAACATTTACAAATATAGCTGCAAGCAGCAATTAAGCTGTCTTTAATTACTCACTGAAGACCAGGGTTCTCCAACCCTGCTCCAACACAAGTAGCCCTGAACACCTTGATTAGCTGGTTCAGGTGTGTTTGATTAGGGTTGAAGCTAAACTCTGCAGTATGGTAGCTCTCCAGGAGTAGGGTTGCAGACGCTTGTTAAAGACATTTGTATCATGAGTTTGGCTACTTTGTTGATGCTTGTTACAATACATGCCAAGTTTGGTCAGAATCCGCTATAGCATTGTGGACATATAGCCTCATGTCCATTTTTCACAAACTTTGTCAAATTCATTAACGTGCTTTATGAAAACGTGTTGACCAAATGCTCTAATGATAATCTGGGCCAATTCTGATTAAAATGGTACAAACCGTTTTGGACAAGTTCAAAAAAGTCAATTTTTCGTAAAATTCTAAACTTTTATAAATCTTGACCCATGGAAATGTACATTGAGCCAAGGAATCAGAAGAAAAAAGAATTTTGCTTTTAGACCTTACGGTTCAAAAGTTATTAGCAGAAACACAAGTGTAGATTTGGCCTGTTGGTGGCACTAGAAAGTTTGAGACGGAGACTCCAAATTTGCTGTTGTTAATGATGAGACTGTCCTCTATCTGTGTGTCAAATTTCATAACTTTTCCGCAGGTGGTTCTAAAAGATTCATAACAATACACTTCAGTATGCCACTCTGAATCTAACAAGATCAATCTTATGATTTTTGGTCAAACTGTTCAGAAATTAACAAAATGACAATTTCATATCTTTTGACCAGTAGGTGACACTGTGCTGAAACTACTCATGTGCCCTCAGGTCATGCTTTGTATTACACATACCAAGTTTGGTCAAAATCCACTGAAGCATTGCGAACATATAGCGTCATGTAAATTTTTTGGGTGAATTTAATCAAATTTGTAACACGCTTTACAAGAACAGTTTGGTTTATCAGAAATCTTTTGATAATTTTTGCCAAATTTATCTAAAGATGATCTGAGCCAATTTTGGTGAAAATCAGACAAACCGTCTAGAATGAGTTCGAAAAAGCAGTTTTTTTTTACAAAATTGCGAAAAGTCTTGACCTGTAGAATTTTGTTTCTTTTATTGTCTTTTGTTTCTTTAGTTTGGACTCTGCATGAGCCAAGAAATCAGAGGAAAAAAGAATTGTGCTTCTAGACCTCACGGTTCAAAAGTTAGTAGCAGAAACATGTGTACATTTGATCTGTTGGTGGCGCTACAGAGTTTGAAATAGAGACTCAAAATTTGCTGGGGTTAATGATGAGACTGTCCTCTATCTGTGTGCCAAATTTCATAACTTTCCGGCAGGTGGTTCTTCTAAGATTCATAACAATGGTCAAACTGTTCAGAAATCAACAAAAATGTACAATTTGACACCTTTTGACCAGTAGATGGCGCTGTGCCAAAAGTACTCATGTGCCTTCAGGTCATGTTAGGTATAAAATGCACAAGTTTGGTCAAAATCCGCAAAAGCACTGCAAAAAATATAACTTTTATATTTTTGTGTGAATTTCATTTTATTCAGTATGCCAATTCGAATCTAATAAGATCAGTCTTATGATTTTTGGTCAACCTGTTCAAAAATTAGCAAAAAAGTCAATTTCTGTATCTTTTGAACAGTCGGTTGCACTGTGCCAAATGTACTCATGTGCCCTCAGGTCATGCTTGGTATAAAATGAACCAAGTTTGGTCAAAATCTGCTAAAGCATTGTGAAAATATAGCCTTATGTCAATTTTTGTGTGAATTTCGTCAGATTTGTTAATGTGCTTCAACTGTTTGGTCTATCGGAAATCTTTTGATAACTTTTTGCCAGCTTTCTCTGAAGATGATCTGAGCAAATTTTGGTGACAATTGGACATTGACTTCTAGAGCAGAAAAAGATCACTCATCTCGCTAAAATAGGCTAATACATCACTTACTACACGTAGGGCAACAACCTTACTTTGTCTTACCAACTACCTTACATAACCAGACAGTAAAATGTGATTTTGTAATATAATGTATAAACCGCAACCCTGCATAGACTGGGTAGGAAGGTAGTAAGGATGTCGGTAAAATAGTTCATGTGACATCAGTGCTTACTACCTTTTTATCTTACTATCTTTCTGGGCCTTGTGTGTGTCAGTTGCATTGCTGTCGCTGCAGGGTCAGAAAGCTCTTGGATTTCATTAAAAATATTTTAATTTGTGTTCTGAAGATGAATGAAGGTCTTATGGGTTTGGAATGACATGAGGGTCGACATGAGAACTATCCCTTTAATACCAGTTGTAAACAAGGCTTTTCTGTACATTTCACAGTACTGAATTAAAAAAAAAAAAAATATATATATATATACACACACTCTGACCAAAATTATAAACTCAACACTTTTTGTTTTGTTCCCCCATTTTGAGCTGAACTCAAAGATCTAAGACTTCTTCTGTGTACCCAAAAGGCCTATGTCTCTCAAATATTGTTCACAAATCTGTCTAAATCTGTGTTAGTGAGCACTTCTCCTTTGCCGAGATAATCCATCCACCTCACAGGTGTGGCATAACAAAATGCTGATTAGACAGCATGATTATTGCACAGGTGTGCCTTAGGCTGGCCACAATAAAAGGCCACTCTAAAATGTGCAGTTTTATCACACAGCACAATGCCACAGATGTCACATGCTGACTGCAGGAATGTCCACCAGAGCTGTTGCCCTTGAACTGAATGTTAATTTCTCTACCATAAGCCATCTCCAAAGGCATTTCAGAGAATTTGGTGGCACATCCAACCGGCCTCACAACCGCAGACCACGTGTAACCACCCCAGCCCAGGACCTCCATATCCAGCATCTTTACTTCAAAGATCATCTGAGACCAGCCACCCAGACTGCTGCTGCAACAATCGGTTTGCATAACCAAAGAATTTCTGCACAAACTGTCAGAAACCATCTCAGGGAAGCTCATCTGCATGCTGGTCATCCTCATCAGGGTCTCGACCTGACTGCAGTTTGTTGTCGTAACCGACTTGAGTGGGCAAATGCTCACATTTGATGGCGTCTGGCACTTTGGAGAGGTGTTCTCTTCACTGATGAATTCCGGTTTTCACTGTACAGGGCAGATGGCAGACAGTGTGTATGGTGTTGTGTGGGTGAGCGGTTTGCTGATGTCAACGTTGTGGATCGAGTGGCCCATGGTGGGGTTATGGTATGGGCAGGCATATGTTATGGACAACGAACACAGGTGCGTTTTATTGATGGCACTTTGAATGCAAGGAGATACTGTGACGAGATCCTGAGGCCCATTGCTGTGCCATTCATCCGTGACAATCACCTCATGTTGCAGCATTGTAATGCACGGCCCCATGTTGCAAGGATCTGTACACAATTCCTGGAAGCTGAAAACATTCCAGTTCCTGTCAATATCCAGCAGCTTCGCACAGTCATTGAAGAGGAGTGGACCAACATTCCACAGGCCACAATCAACAACCTTATCAACTCTATGCGAAGATGTGTTGCACTACGTGAGGCAAATGGTGGTCACACCAGATACTACACACCAGATACTACCCCCCTCCCCCTCACGAAAGTGCTAACTAACACAGATTTAGACAGATTTGTGAACAATATTTGAGAGAAATAGCCCTTTTGTGTACATAGAAATAGTCTTAGATCTTTGAGTTCAGCTCATGAAAATAAAAAGTGTTGTGTTTATAATTTTGATCAGTGTAGTTCATGTGACATCAGTGCTTACTACCTTTCTACCTTACTATCTTTCTGGGCCTTGAGTGTGTCAGTTGCATTGCTGTGTGCAGGGTAAGAAAGCTCTTAGATTTCATTAAAAATATCTTAATTTGTGTTCTGAAGATGAATGAAGGTCTTATGGGTTTGGAATGACATGAGGGTGGACATGAGAGAACTATCCCTTTAGTACCTGTTGTAAACAAGGCTTTTCTTACATTTCACAGTACTGAATTTAAATATTTACAATCAGTATAATCTAGTGTATTTTACTAGAACCTGTGACCTTCAGTCACATTTTTTAACTTGGCATAGTGCATTCTGGGATTTCCTTCATAATGCTTCCTTTTTCCTTTGACCCTAGCCAAAGCAAGCCCGTCCAAATATGCCTTCTTGCAAACTATATAGTAGGCTGAAAACAGTACATGAGCCAAATAGTGTCTGAATTTATGGTAATCATAAAACAGCTAGTAAAAAGTACACAGATATCCTATACTTCCACCTGTGCACACTTTACTATCCCATGAGGCCATGGGAGAGGAGTTGTGAGTGGCAGTGAAGTGACGCAACTGGTGCCGTAGGCCACATGAAAGTGACAGCATGGTGGATGTACAATAATACTGTATCAAACATACTTTCATTTTCAAACCAAATGCGGTACTTATTATACTATGCTGCTCTTTGAAAAAGCGAGGTAAAAGTGTGCTTAAAATGTTATCTATGTAGGTTTTGGAACAGAACTTTTTTCCCCCCCAAAATGTGGTTACTATAATCAGGCCCAAAACTCACAGGTATATTGTCTTCTCCCTCACAGATGACACAACGTGGTTTATGTAGAAATATGTCCTTCCAAATAGACCCCAGGGTGAAATGGAAGTCGTGGTGACAGTGGAAGCATTTGTCTACATCATATCCATTATTAAGAAGTAATCGCATCATCTCCTCATCCTTCAGGCAGTATTGTAAGGCAGTGGGAAACACTGTGTCATTGACCTCTGTGAAGTAACAGTTGACATCTGCTTGGCTGGCCAGAAGAATCCTGACAATCTCGTACCTCCCAGCTCTCACCGCCACTAGGAGGCACTGCAGGGGATCCAGGTCTGGTTTGGCTCCAGCATTCAGCAGCATCTCAGCGCAAGTCAAATCTCCATTTGAGACGGCAAAGTAAAGGGCGCTCCTACGCATGTCGCTGTAGTTGTCGGAGATGGTTTCGTCAAGGAGAGCGTTCACATCAAAACCGCTGTCAATCAGGAGCTGCAGGCATTGTGCATGACCTCCGTCGGCAGCAGAGTGTACTGGACTCTGGCCAGACTTGATGAGAGCTGTCTTGCTTGTGACTGATAGCAGTATTTTTAGTACACTGTGAATAGAATTGGTATGACACAGGTAAGTATGTGTGTAAGGTTCTTTTGATCACTTACCCTTTTCACTTTGACTGTTCATAGGGGTTTCTTATGGAAGCCCGTTTCCACCACTGAACAAAAAATGTGACTTTTTTTTTTCACAATTCTAACTTTTTTTTCTTGCACTTGCAAGTTTAGATCTCGGAATTCTGACTTTTTATATTTTTATTACGATATAACCTCACATCTGAGAGTTTTAAAGTCAGAATTGTGAGATATAAACTCGCAATTCTGAGAAATTAAGTTAGAATTACGTCACATTAACTCATAATTCTGACTTTCTTCTCAGAACTGCGAGCTTATATCTTGCAATTCTGACTTTATAACATGCAATTGCGAGATATAAACTCGCAGTTCTGATAACATATCAATTGGACTTTATAACTCAAGTTTATATCTCAAAATTGTGAAGGGAAAAAAAAGTCAGAATTGCGAAATATAAACTCGCAATTGCGAGAAATAGTCAGAATTGCAAGATAAAAACTTACAATTCATTTCTCAAAATTGAGTTTATATCCTGCTATTCTGAGAAAAAAAAGTCAGAATTGTTATATCAAGCAACTGCGAGTTTATATCTCTCAGTTCTAACTTTATAACTCGCAATTTTGAGAAAAAAAGTCAGAATTGTGAGTTTATATCTTTCAATTGCGAGTTTATATTTCAAAATTCTGACTTAACTTGCAATTGAGTTTATATTACACCATTTTGAGAAAAATGTCAGAATTATGAGATTATATTTCGCAATTGCGAGTTTATATCTTGAAATTCTGAATTTATACCTCGCAATTGTGAGTTCATATCAGCAATTCTGAAATCAAAAAATCTGACTTTATATCACAGTTCTGAGAAAAAAAAAAAGTCACAATAACCTTTTTTTATTCAGTGGCAGAAGTGACCTTCCATTGTTTCTTCAACTTTTGTCCATGGGTTTAATTTTTATTAAAACTAACACACTTTTATTAAATAAATGTCACATTCGATTGACTTGGAAACTTTATTCTATGTCAGCATTTATTTTGCTTATTTGCCATTTTTTGTAGATTTCCATCAAACCCGTCATAAAAACTGGATCATTATGTATAATTTTATGATCTTACCGAAGAGTGAAATGCGCACAAACAAAACCAAAATGTATATTTGAAAAAATAATTTAAATCGATTCCTTAAAAATTATAATTCTACAGAGTGATGGATTAAAAAAAAAAAAAAAAAAAAAAAGGAAAATTATATGTAAATGTAATTTTGTGTTCCACAGCAAAGTTTCCCCAATAATTTTTGCGTTTGCTCGCAAAACTTTTGCCTTCCCACAAGAAATTTGTGTTTGCTCAAAAAAAAATGGAAATAAAATGGAAATAAAGATGGAAATAAAATGAAGTGTGAGGAAAACCTATATTTTAGTGCTTTTGTAGATAAATGCATCTTTTCTCAGGGGAACTCCAAAACGGCTATAATTTTTCCTCTAATTAATTAATTACTTAATTGTCTCTTTAGCTACTTTTACTGGACTTGTTTACAAGAACTGCAAATCAAATTTGGGAACTTATGTGCAGAACAATATGAAAATCAAGCTAAACATCACAAAATTGGTAATTGTGACTTTTTTTCTCAGAATTGCAAGTTTCTGTGTCACAATTCTGAGAAAAAAAGTGTAAATTATTAAGTCAGAATTGTGAGATATAAACTCACAATTGATAACAGTGCAACCCCCGGGCCTTAAAAAATGGACTTTATAACTTGAGTTTATATCACGCAATTCTGAGAAAAAAGTCAGAATTGAGAGTATATCTCCTTACTTTTACTTATTAATTTTTTTTTTTTTTCTATTGGACAGTGTAGAGCAGACAGGAAGCAAAGTGGGAAAGAAAGAAGGGGGCAGGATCAGGAAAGGTCCTCAAGCTGCGATTCGAACTCTACTGGCACTGATAGAAGTGCCAATAGTTAAAAAAGACCCAACTCTCTCATGTTAATGGTATTTTAGTGTTTACCTAATTCAAATTATTCTGCACTTACAGGTAGTGTCCCTCGAAGGCCGCACGATGAATGGGAAGATGCCCTGTCAAGCTGGCCAGGTTTGGTGAGGCTCCATGATTAAGCAGAAGCTCCACGCAGTCTGGGTTTCCAGAACCGGCTGCATCCATCAGCACACTTTCACCTTTACAGGACTGTGCATTCACATCGGCTCCTTGTCAAGATAGATGGATTAAAATCGACTTAAAACAAATCTTTAATTTGTGAGATGAACATCTCTCACCACTTTCAATGAGAACTTGGACGACTTCTAGATTGGCGCATTCTGCTGCTACGCTTAACGGTGTCACTCCATGACAGTCCCTCACTGATATTTGGCCACCACGTCTCAACAGCAGCATTAAGATGTCAACGCAACCCACTTGGGCTGCTTCATGGAGTGCCGTCCACCTCTTCGAACATACCTGATCCACCACAGCTCCATGTGAAATGAGAGCGTACACCATTTGATAAGATCGGACTCTTACCGCTTGGACGAAATGAAGAAGAGAGTTATAGTTATTATGGAAAGTACAAGCAGGTACTGTCAACTAATCAACATATAAGTTGTGCTTTACCCAGAAGAAGTGGAGACTCCTTTCTACTGTTGGGGTTGTGTGGTAGTGCTCCATGTTCCAGAAGGATCCTGACATTCTCTTCCAGTCCAACTTGAACTGCTAAAGTCAAGGCAGTCTCTCCATTCCTACCTTTCTCCTCCAAGTCTGGCTGACTAGAGACTGTGGATTATATGATTATCGGACATCTCAAAACCAAATGAAAAGCATGTATGTCTGAGACTCAGTAACTTACCCGAACCTTCAATTTCTATTAGAATTTTATCCATCCATGTTCAGGACTCACCCAGAATTGCCTCTAGTACTTTCCCTGATGGCTGCATGGCGGCTCGGTGGACTGGTAGAAGTCCTCTACTGTCAACTTCCTTGAAGGCTGAAGGAAATTGCCTGAGCTGACGGATTACTGCAGTATCACCTTATGATCAGAGTACATGAACAGATTATAGATGTAGTTATGGAAGCCCGCTTCTGCCACTGAATAAAAAAAAAAGTGATTGCAACACTTTATCTCACATTTCTGACTTTTTTCTCAGAAATGCGTGATACAAATGCAATTGCAAGATATAAACTCGCAATTCTGACTTTTATAACACGCAATTGCGAGTTAAGGCAGAATTATGAGATATGTACTTGCAATTCTGAAAAGATGTAAGTCGTGTTTCCCCTCAAAACTGGACGTTATAACTCACAGTTGCGAGTCTATATGTCAGAATTATGAGAAATAAAGTCAGAATTGTGAGATACAAACTTATTTTTGTAAGAAAAGTCTGAATTGTGAGTTTTTATCTCACAATTCTGACTGTTTCTCACAATTGCGAGTTTATATCCCACTATTCTGAGAAACAAAGTCATAATTGTGAGTTATCACGCAATTCTGACTTTATAACTCACAATTGTGAGTTTATATCACACAACTCTGAGAAAAAAGTCAGAATTGCGAGACAAAAGTTAGAATTACGAGATACAAACTTGCATTTGCAAGAAAATTCTGAATTGCGAGTTTTTATATCCTGGTATTCTAAAAGAAAAAAAAGTCAGAACTGCAAGATACAAACTCACATTTGCGAGAAAATTCTGAATTGCAAGTTTTTATATCCCGCTATTCTGAAAAAAAAAAGTCAGAACTGCAAGATACAAACTTGCATTTGCGAGAAAATTCTGAATTGCGAGTTTTTATATCCCGGTATTCTGAGAAAAAAAGTCAGAACTGCAAGATACAAACTCATAATTCTGACTTTATAACTCATAATTGCAAGTTTATATCACGCAACTCCGAGAAAAAAGTCAGAATTGCGAGATATAAACTCATAATTGCGAGATAAAAGTTGGAATTGCGAGATGCAAACTCACATTTGCGAGACAATCCTGAATTGCGAGTTTTTATATCCCGCTATTCAGAGAAAAAAGTCAGAATTGGAAGATATAAACTCACAATTACGAGAAATAAAGTCAGAATTGCAAGATAAAAACTCGCAACTTAGAATTTTCTCGCAAATGCAAGTTTGTATCTCGTAATTTTGACTTTTTTCTCGCAATTGCGAGTTTATATCTCCCAATTCTGACTTTTTTCTCTGAATAGCGGGATATAAAAACTCGCAATTCAGAATTTTCTCACAAATGCGAGTTTGTATCTCGCAATTCTGACTTTTTTCTCGCAATTTATATCTCTTTTATTTCTTTTTTTCTCAGAATTGCATGATATAAACTCGTTCTCCACAAAGATTTTGTGTTTATGTACAGTGTCAGCTATATGAACCTATATAAATATGGAAAAATCTCACTATAAAAACTAAAAATACATCTGTGGCACAATTAAGAGTTCCTCAGATTATGTACCCATCTGAAGAACCTGTTCAATAAGATGGAACCCACAAGAACAGAGAGAAATTTGTCATCCTAACCTCATCATATGGGGAAAAAAAACTTGAATTCAAGTTTCTTGAATACAGCATAGCACAGGGATGTCCAATCCTGCTCCTGCAGGGTCACTGTCCTGCAGAACGTTTAGCTCCAACTCCAATTAAACACACCAAAGGTCTTCATGATTGCAGGCAGGTAAGTTGGGAAAAGCTGGAGCTAAACTCAGCACGATGTTGGCCCTCCAGGACCAAGTTTGGAAACCCAAAAGAATATTTAAAGACCTTTAGAAGGGTCCTGAGGTTCTTCAGGGGGGTTCAGCAAGTGCGATCTGAGAAACCTTAAGTATTTTTTTAATGTTTGTAGTGATGGAACAGAAATAAAATATTTGAATCCAACAAGTGACATTGATTCATTACCTGTCTCGATAGCTGCCAGCAGTTTCGAATTCTCATCACTGGCGGAGCTTCAAAAATATAACAACGTTCTGAGAGAAAGTATTGCTTTTTGCTATTTTAACTATTCAGTTTCCATTAAAACATGCACATATAATAAAAAACATATAATAGTAATAATAATAATAATAAAATCCATCAATCAGTCATACCAAAGTGTTAGTTTGAAAGATATGTGAACATACAGTACATACCTGTTTTTCCATATTGCAAATACTTCATGACAAGACTCTTCAATGCTCAGCTGAATAAGATAATCTGTAAATTCATCTTCATTCATCTTGTCCAACATAGCATGCCCAAAATATATCCCATGAATCCCTGAAATAAGAGCCTCAATCCGTATTGAAGCTGATCAGAGCAAAGTTCAACAAAATAAGTTATATTTACAAATAGCCTTGAACCTTTCAGTCTTTGCAGCCTCACCTGACTAGACTTATCAAGGTCAAGTGTTTTACCCCCAAGTGACATCAGCTTTTATATTCCAGCATGACCTGCTTTCATTGCCAATGGCATGCCGTGCAATAAATGCCATTCCATTAGATATAGTCTGTTTCTATTGTAGTCACTTTTAGACAACACACACCTGAAAAAATATGTTGTCATACACTGGGAAGTGCTTTCACATGTGATAATTCACTTTTCTATTACTTATTGCCCTAAAATACCCTAATGCTAATCTAAATTGCACGCTGCAGCTTTGTTATCTGTTTTTCGTTATTACAGAGGCATATTAGGCACAGCAGGGGCAGGACGTTTTTTAAATTGGTAAGACATGATTCATTTAAGTGTAACGATACACTCGAACGGTACGATTCAATTAACTGTTTTGAAAACGAGTGCTAATTATTTTGTTCCCTCAGGCATTTTGTATTTTTGTAATAAAGTTGGTTCTTTAACACTATTATTTATGGTTAAAAGTGTTATTGTTAACATGGACTAGCAAAAATACACCATGATATTTTTGAACGTTAGGACCACCATGTGTTTTGAACGATGGTACCACCCTGGTGAAAAAAACAGCATATGCTGGTAGGTATGTTTTGATGCTGGTTTAAGCTGGTCCTTTGCTGGTTTTTTGCTGGTCATGTTGTTGGTCAAGGACCAGCATGAACCAGCAAAGGACCAGCTTAAACCAGCATCAAAACCTACCTAACCAGCATTCCAGCATCAAAACATACCTACCAGCATATGCTGGTTTTTTCACCAGGGGCATAATGACATTTTTTTTAAGTAGGCTACCCAGAAATATGCATTAAGCTCCGTTGTTTAAGGGTAATTCACCATATGCTTCCAAATATTTTAAACGTTAATTAATAATGCTATTTATAAACAACAATATTAGAGTTTTACTCCTAAACTAGTCAGATGCTTTGCGAATGGGTTCGAACGAATCTTTAAAAAGAATCGGTTCAAAAGAACGACTCATTTGCTAATCAGACGTGGCGCCATGGTTACCATAGCAGCGGTTAAACACAGTCAAGTCAGTCAGTAAGCCTAAAGGAGACTCGTGTGTTTTAAACGTTAATAAAGATTTCGCCTTCAAAATTCTTTTAAAAAGGAAATAGTGTTTGAAGCTTGTGTTTTAGGCGTTTAGGTGTGACAAAATTGCCATGTCTGAGCCGGAGAGTGAGACTGTGAGTCCTGAAGCCAGTTTCGGCGCGATGTTACAGGTCACTCAGACAGAGACTCAAGTTCGTGAAGACGATGATGATGATGGTGATGGTGATGCTGAATCCACTCACGAGTTCAAAGTGGACGTCTGTACAGCCACTGACATGCTTTTAAAAGAAGAAAACATAAAGGAATTACACAAAGACCAGAGAGACCAAGACGATATAAACAAACAAGGAAGTGAATCCAACCAGACACTGTCATCCAGTGACGTCGGAAGCTCAACAGCAACTGGTGAAACATAATTTACCCCAGTAATATAAACTTATATAAACAAAAAATACTCTGGCATTACCATGATTGTTTTGGGAATGGTATTTTGGCAATACCATATTTTGTTCTTTGTAGTTTGTTCTTTTTTATATAGTACCATGGTAATTACATGTTGTTATGGAAGCACGTATCCACCTCTGAATAGAAAATAAAAAAAATGTGACTTTTTATATCACAATTCTGTTTTTTCCCTTTGCAATTCTGACTTTTTCCCTAAAAATTGTGAGATATAAACTCGCAATTCTGAGAAATGATGTCAGAACTGCCTGACTGGGAGTTATAAAGTCAGAACTGTGAGAGATAAACTCACGATTATGACTTTATAACACCTATTTGCCATTTATTTAGTCAGACATGTAAGATATAAAATGAGGTTTTTTTTACTCTCAAAAAATGCAAGTTTATATCTCACAGACAGTTCTAAGAAAAAAAAGTCAGAATTGTGAGTTTATATCTTGCTATTATGACTTTAGAACTCACAGTTGCAAGTTTATATCTCACAATTTTGAGGAAAAACGTCAGGATTGCAAGATATATACTTGCAATTGCAAGAAAAAGTCAGAATTGTGAGATACAAATTTGCAATTGCGAGAAAAGGTCAGAATAGCGAGTTTTTATCTTGCAATTCTGACTTTTTCGTGATTGCAAATTTATATCACGCAATTTTGAGAAAAAAAAAAAATCAGAATTGTGAGTTTATATCTTGCAATTCTGACTTTATGTTTATGTTTATGTTCTGAGAAAAAAAGTCAGAATTGCGAGATGTAAACTTGCAATTACGAGAAAAAAGTGAGAATTGTGAGATATAAACCAGAAGTTGTGAGAAATAAAAAAATCGGAATTGTGACATACAAACTCGCAATTGCTAGAAAAAAGTCAGAATTGTTTTTAATCTCTCAATTCTGACTTTTTTTTTCCCAATTGCGAGTTTATATCTCACAATTCTGAGAAAAATTTCTGAATTGTGAGATACAAACTTTCAATTGTGAGAAAAAAAGTCAGAATTGCAAGTTTTTGTCTCTCAGTTCTGACTTTCTATCTCACAATTCTGTATTTGTTTTCCCACTTGCAAGTATTTCTCACAATTTTAACTTTTTACGCAATTGCGAGTTTTTAGTCTCTCAATTCTGACTTTTTTTCCTCACACAGTTGAGTTTTTATCTTGCAATTCTGACTGTTTTTTTCCAATTACGAGTTTTTAATCTTACAATTCTGACTTTTTTTCCCAATTGCAAATTTATATCACACAATTCTGAGAAAAAAAAAATCAGAACTGTGAGTTTATATTTTGCAATTTTGACTTTAGAACACTTTACAGTTGCGAGTTTATATCTCACAGTTTTGAGAAAAAAAGTCAGGATTGAAAGATATATACTTGCAATTGCAAGAAAAAGTCAGAATTGTGAGATATAAACTTAATTGCTAGAAAAAAGTCAGAATTGTGAGATACAAATTTGCAATTGTGAGAAAAGGTCAAAATAGCAAGTTTTTATCTTGCAATTCCAACCTTTTCGCAATTACAAATTTATATCATGCAATTCTGAGAAAAAAGTTGAGTTTGAGTTTATTTCCTGCAGTTTTGACTTTAGAACTCACAGTTGCGAGTTTATATATCACAGTTCTCAGGAAAAAAAGTGATAATTGCGAGATATAAGGAATAAAAAAATTCAGAATTGTGAGATACAAACTCGCAATTGCGAGAAAAAAAGTAATTTTTATCTTGCAATTGGGGAAAAAAGGTAGAATTGTGAGTTTATATCTCACAATTCTGAGAAAAAAAGTCATAATTTGCAAGAGACAAACTCAAGAAACAGGCTTCCATATGTTGTGGTCATGGACCTACAGTAATTAAAATAATGTTTTTTTTTTATCCATGTACCATGGTAATATCCTAGTAGTCTTGGAGCAGGGTAATTATCGTTAACTATACCTAAAACTATTAAAAGCATTTTGTTAATTAATATAAAGCAGAAATCAAATAAAATATACATATTATATGAAAAACTAAATTGATCTATTATGAATAAATAGGAATAGGCCTACATAAGATAAATAAAAACTAATAAATTAAGCTTAAATAGAAATATAAAAATACTAAAACTGATTAAAATTGGTTAAACTGCTAAAAATAAAAATGTAATTTAAAAAATAAATGTCAAAATATTAATTTAAAACTATAATAATATATAAACAATACCAAAATTGGGGTACCAAGTAAATACCATGTTATAGGAATATGGTAGTCATTCAGTACCTTGGTAAAAATTGAAGTACCATTGCAGTGTTGGAAAAAAAAAAGAGTAAAAATAAATATTAAGCACATTCTCTATTACCTTAATCAATTCATATGAATATTTGTATTTCTGATGCATTTGTGTTTCTTGTTTTTCCAGTTAAGATCTTGCTGATGCCAGAGAGGCACATGATAACAGTGGCCTTTACTATTGGCCTCACAATCCTGGATCTGAAAAAACACTTCAGCTTAGACCTGAGGGTCCCATCAGACATCATACAAATCACTCTAGATGGTAAGATACAAAAAAGACACTTGAAAGCGTCCTTCGTAGAAGAAATCGAGAGCAGACATTCAGACATTTCTGATAGTAAAAGAACATAATTATGTAGAGGTCGATTCAGGTAAAAATGCCTTTGAGATGACTGGAAAAAATGTCCCAATTATCCTAACCAATAATATTGCCAAAGGCACATTAAACTTCTCACTCATAATTTTTACTTATTTATTTCTAGATAAAAGTGTGGATGATGACCAGACACTGATTGACATTGGTGTACAGCCTCATGGGATGATCCAATTTGAGATGAGCTCGCTAGACCCAGAAAATTACCCCATGAGACCAGTCAAACCACAGCAGGAGTACAACATGCCGGATGTCATCACTGTCAGGGTGCAAACAGGTACAAACATAGTTACAGCTGACTAGCGCATCATGAGGACAGACAAGCATAAGTGACAAGTCTCTCGCTTCAAGACACAGACTCGTATCAGGACGTGGTGGTGGAGATTGAGAGAGCCACTCGAGGGAAGGCGTTTCTGGGAGGATACCGTCATAAAGTGACCAAAACAGAGTTTCATCATGCTGCTGTACAGACAATGCCCAAGAAGAGGCCTGACAGGGACACTGAGATGTTCAGCAGAGATACACAGGTGTGTGCGCACATAAACACTGTACACACTATAAAATTGATCATTCCAGTCTTAGATGCTGATTTCTACTGGGTGAATGACTTAACATGGTAATAAAACATTTCCATCATTGCCAATAAAACAGCCGTCTTATAAAACACTGTCATCACTGCCAATAAAACAGTTGTCTTATAAAACACTGCCATCATTGTCAATAAAACAATGTCGTCTTACACAGTAATAAAGCATTCTCATGAGCACTTTCATTTCTTTGTCTCAATTTTATTTACATTAAATTAAAGGAGCTATCATTTAGTGGAAGACAGAAATTAACTTTTCCATTAAGAGGCAATATTTGCCCTCTGGAATTGATTTCCATGGGTATTTTTGTACATTTTTGAGGGCAATTTTTATCATTTTTATAGCATGTGCACTCATCAGCAGCTCTGGCGTTTTCAGCACTGACTAATCTAAGCGCCTCTGATTGGGCAAAGCATTCCTAAGTTCAACAGAAACGCCTCTGATTGGTTACAAGGCACAACGCTGCACAAAACAGTGCATAAAAGCAATCTGATGCAGAGGGAATCTAAATTTAATTCTGCAAATTGACATTTTTCATTCATTTTCACATTTCATTTTAATCGCGACAGCCGTAATACATTTTTTGCCCCCTTGTCTTGAATTTATGGGGCATTTTTGTTCATTTTGGTGGCATTTCATGGAATTCTGCTACTAATTTATAGTGTTCTTTGTCTGTTTGATCACGTCATTAATTGATCTTTACTACACATCTCTACCATATGTACATCAAGCTACTATTACATATATTGTAAAAATGTCAATTTGGTGTAAAGTTGCTTTGCAACGATATGTATCGTGAAAAGCGCTATACAAATAAATTTGAATTGAATTGAATTGAACTGAATTTTTGGCACAACCTCTCAGTAATTTCCGACCCTGGTAGAAGGATGGCATATAATGCATTTCCTTAATAAAAATAACTTATTAATTAAGCTTTTTATTCCATATATATATATATATATTATTGTTTAAAAATTGTTTATAAATATTGTTTATATTGTTTATAAAACACACACACACACACACACACAAGGAGTGAATCTTTAATAAAAACTTAAAATAAATAAATAAATAAAACTTTGTTGCCCAATATATTTAATAATTTATAAAACATCAGCTCAGTTGGAACTGTCAAGACAATTGGATTTAAAATGTATACATTTTATTATTATTATTATTGTTGTTGTTGTTAATAGACTATAAAATTGGGCAAAATTACAATATTATTGACCACAAATATAACTGTAGGGCAGAACAAAATCAGCTATGACATATTTTAGTAAATGTATTTATTTATTTATTTTTTAGGTAGTTTATTTGTTTATGAAATTTTGGAGGAATTTGGATTTTTCACAAAATAATTATAAGCAATAAAACACTTCTGGCCATGTTATATTATGAATATAATCATGCCTCATATTCCCTGTTACCTCAGTAAGGTTAAGGGGTAAGTAAGGGGGTGATAATTAATTAATTAATTAATTCATTCATTAATTCATTAATTTATTTATTTTTAATTATTTTATATTATTTTTTTCTTTTATTTTTTAATTAATACTTTTATTCAACAAGGACACAATAAATTATTTAAAAGTGACATTAAAGACGTTTAAAATGTTACAAAATATTTCTGTTTCAAATAAATGGGTTTCTTTTGAACTTTCTATTATTAAAGTATCCTAAAAAAATGCATGATAGTTAGATTTCTGAAGAACATAGATAGCAGTTATTTTAAATTGTAATACCGTTTTACAATATTAATGTTTTTGGTGTATTTTTGATCAAAAATCTGGGTTGCTGTTTTGACTGAAGTGCATACTCCTGATTTTCTTTTCCCTTTTAACAGACTGTTGAGTTGAAGAACCAGGCTCAGCAGTGCTCCAAGAATGCCTCGACTCAAATGACCAAAATCGGCTGTTATGTGTCCAACATGGAGGACAAACTCATCACCCCCGGGACGTACATTACTGCAGAAGAGTATCACAGCAAGAGACTGAGAGCTGTACGTGTGCTTGGAGGGGCTGTGACAGAATTGTGCTCATTTTGTGCTTTCACTGTTCATGACAAATGCTTGTATGTGTGTGTATGTTTTCTTCAGGTCATTACACTACAGTCATATGTCAGGCGCTGGCTAGCCAAGTGTTTCACAGACAGCTTGAGACAGGCTAAAGAGCAGCGTCTGGCATGGCTGGAAAATGAAAGGAGAAGGAAGAAAGAGGAGAAAGAGCAGCAGATCAGAGATGAATATCACCGCAGGATGAATCCGGAGTCAAAGGCAGACTTTGATCTGCTTTATAATGCCTTAAAAAGTGAGTGTTTGTGTAACAAACTACAAGTAGCAATGCTACTAACTTAAAGGTGCAGAGTACATTTTCTGCACCACAATAATCACCAAATAGATTTGCAAAAATAATGGTATCCTGAAAATCCATGAACCACAGATAGTCCCTAAATTACTTATATCTGACTTGTCCATTAAGCTGTATTTTAACCTAGAAAAAAACAACTTTACTTTTTAGTAGCATGTCACTAGCTTAGCTGCTTTCATAAAACCTTTTACAAGCTACTGCTTTTTCTGTATTTCTTTCTGGGGTTTTTTATGTATGTGTGCAGCTTTTTAGTCCAAAGATGGGTTCAGTCAGTTCATGCAAATGAACTGGTTATTATAAATTATTGACTGATTCATTTCAGTCCCTCTGGACTGTCCTCTTTTTTTGAAGTAAAATATTTTTTAAATACTGTTGTCCATTACTATACTACGGAAGCCCGTTTCCACCACTGAATAAAAAAAATGTAAAAAAGGTATTGCGATTTTTTTTTTATCTCACAATTCTGTTTTCTTGCAATTGCGAGTTTACATATAGTTGAACTTGCATCAATTCTGAGATTTTTTCTTGCAATTCTGACTTTATAACTCACAGTTACGAATTTATATTTCGCAATTTTGAGATTTTTTTTCTTGCAATTCTGACTTTATAACTCTGTTACGAGTTTGTTTCGCAATTCTGAGTTTTTTCTCACAATTGCGAGTTTATATCTCGCAATTCTGACTATATTACTCGCAGTTACGAGTTTATATTTTGCAATTATGAATTTTATTTCTTGCAATTGCAAGTTAATATCTTGCAATTCTGACTTTATAACTTGCAATTACGAGTATATATTTCGCAATTGAGGTTTTGTTCTCACAATTCTTGCTCAGAACTCAGAATTGAATTTACTTTTTTCCTCAGAATTGTAAGTTCAAATCTCACAAGTCACAAGTTTTTTTTTTTTTTTGCAATTGCGAGTTTATATCGCACAATTGACAGTAATGAGACAAAAATCAGAATTGTGAGTTTAAATCTCACAGTTTTGAGTTTATTTCCTCGCAATTGTGAGTTTATATTGCACAATTCTGAGAAAAAAGTAACTTGCAGTTGCGAGATTGAAATTCATTCAAATTCTGTTTACATTTTGTTTTTTAATTTTCTATTCATCAGAAGTACAAAGATATCAAGCAACATATTGACAAAAAAAACAGAAATGTTTCCTGAGCACCAAATCAGCATATTAGAATTAGATTTCTGAAGGATCATGTGACGCTTAAGACTGGAGTAATGATGCTAAAAATTCAGCTTTGTTTCACAGGAATAAATTACATTTTTAAATATATTAGAACAGTTATTTTCAATTGTAATAATATTTTACAATATTAAAATTATTAATAAATAAATGCCACCTTGGTGAGCATAAGGGACTTCTTTCAAAAGCAAAAAAAAATCTTATCGACTCCAAACTTTTAAACAGTATTGGTGGATTTTTTAATTAATTTATCTGTTAAATTCAGTGCTTTGTTTTTCTCCAGGTTAATACTTGCTGATGGCAAATGAGCTAAATAATACCATTTGATATTTATATATTTTAAAATACTTAAAAATATTTTTGCTGTAGATGACTGTGTTGTAGTTGGTATGATATGTTTGTGTTGTAATGTGTGCAGTGATTTGGATGTAAGCTAGTGTGATAGCTCTCATTCTTTATCTCTGTGTGTCAGAATGGAGGATGGAGGAAGTGGAACGCATCAATGTCACCGTATCTGGTGCCGAGAGAAAGGCAGCGCTGTGCGCTCTACTGGAGCAAGAGACCCAGTTCATCTCCTCCATAGAACGGCACAGAATGGCTGCAGGCACGAGGAACCAGGATAAGGCCATACAAGCCTTCCTCAACAAGGTGTCAGTCTTGCTAATCGGCTATCTCTTCATGAGTATGCAGCATTGCTTTAGAGTAAAACCTTTGTTCGTTCACAGTTTAAGACAGAAGGAATTCTGAGATGATTGAATCTGTTTATTTGATTTTTGTTTTACATTTATTGAAATTTTAGGATTTTAGAAATCATAAATCTGCGTGGTTTAGCATTTTGAACGTTGCTGAGTCATAACTTTTCACCATTAGGTCCCTAACCTAATGTTACTCCAGTAAAAATGTCAGTGTAATAAAATGAGTTGAATGACACTTGGCAACAAGTGGCTAATGATAACTAATTGATAATATGTCTAAATCTTATCAGTTAGTTATCAACTGATATAATATATCAAAAGTCAGAACAGACATCTTACAGTTCTTTACAGTTTTATTTAAAAATCTTTTTTTTCTTTCTTTCTTTTTTTTTCTTTTTGTTTTACAGCTTTGCTGTAGATGACTGCATTGTAGTTGGTATTTTATATTTACTGAGATGGAGATATATGTGTTGTATGCAGTAATTTGGATATAAGTTAGTGTGATGGATGTAAGCTAATGTAATAAAATGAGGTGAATGACATTTTGTGACAAGTGGCTAATGATAACTAACTGATAATAGCCCAGATCAAAAGTCAGAACAGACACCCTACAGTCCTTTACTGTTTTATTTAAGCTTCTTTATAGAAGTGGTTTTTGAACTGTTTTTGACCCAGACTTGCATAAATAAACAAAAGTGTCCTTGAAACATATTAAGTAATGTCATGAACTTTATATTAATGTATTAATTTATAAATGAACTGCATGGCTCCGAAACATGTTTATACAATAATATCATTCTTTATATTATTATAATTTATTGTAATCAGCAAAACAGAAAAATCGCAAAGACTATTGTGTATGACTTCTCAGTGTGCAGAACCAAAGAAATGGCGTGCATTTGATGGGAAGGTGACACAGATGGACACGCAGTTCACTATCAGAGCTAAGGAGCTGCGAGACCTGTACAGCAGCATCACCCGGGCTCAGTTCACAAAAGACGAACGCCTGGATGTGCTTCTCACTCTCAAACACACCGTAAAGGCCAGTTCCAGATCTGTAATCCAAAATATGGACAAAATATAAACACTTTTTAAAAAGCAGATATTTGCTAATCTCATTTTTAAAATGTTCTTGTCAACAGGAACATAAATGCAAGCTAACACAGGACATAGTGGACTTGATTGACAGGGAGGTGGACCTGCTCATGAGGGGGGTTAAAAAGAGCAACCTGGAGGGGTTGAGGAAGAGGATAGCCACCCTCTTTCTCCAGTACATAAAAACCCCTGCGTTCAACCCTCAGGTGTCCAAATTTCTGCAGGTATGTTGCTAAAGCAGTGCTGTAGTCAAGACTAGCTCTTTTGAGTTCAAGTCAAGACCAAGTCCACATGCTCCCATCTCAATGACATTAAAAATATCTTGGTCTTAGTCCTCATGTTCAAGTTCAAGACTGTATTGTCATGGCCTTGGTCTGGGTCATTGAGTCTGAGATAAAGACTATATTTCATGGTTCTGCTCCTTGAGCCTAATTCCTATATCATATTTCATGGTGTTAGTCTCGGTCCTCAATTCTGAGTCTAAGACCATGTTTTCATGATGTTGATATGGGTTCTCGAGTCTAAGACAATATTTTTATGGTGCTGGTCTTGGTCCTCGAGTTTAAGTCTAAGACCATATTTTCATGGTCTTGGTAATGGTCCCCAAGTCTAAGTCTAAGACCAAGACCATATTTTCATTGTGTTGGTCTTGGTCCTCAAGTCGAAGTCTAAGACCATATATTCATGGTGTTGGTCTAGGTTCTTGAGTCTGAGACCATGTTTTCATGGTGTTGGTCTTGGTCCTCAAGTCTGAGTCTAAGACCATATTTTCATGATCTTGGTCTTAGTCTTGCTTCTTGGGTCTAAGACCATATTTTCATGGTCTTGGTCTTAGTCTTGCTTCTAGGCTCTAAGACCATATTTTCATGGTCTCAGTCTTAGTCATGTTCCTTTGGTCTAAGACCATATTTTCATGGTCTTGGTATTGGTCCTCGAGACTAGGCCTAAGATAATATTTTCATGGTGTTGATCCTGGTTCTTGAGTCTGAGACCATATTTTCATGGTGTTGATCTTGGTCCTCAGGTTTAAGCCTAAGACCTTATTTTCATGGTCTTGGTAATGGTCCCCAAGTCTAAGTCTAAGACCAAGACCATATTTTCATTGTGTTGGTCTTGGTCCTCCAGTCTAATTCTAAGACCATATATTCATGGTGTTGGTCTTGATTCTTGAGTCTAAGACCATATTTTCATGGTGTTGGTCTTGGTCCTTGAGTCTGAGTCTAAGACCATATTTTCATGGTCTTGGTCTTAGTCTTGCTTCTTGGGTCTAAGACCATATTTTCTTGGTCTCGGTCTTAGTCATGTTCCTTTGGTCTAAGACCATATTTTCATGGTCTTGGTCTTGGTCCTCGAGACTAGGCCTAAGATAATATTTTTATGGTGTTGATCTTGGTCCTCAGGTTTAAGCCTAAGACCTTATTTTCATGGTCTTGGTCATGGTCCCCAAGTCTAAGTCTACGACCAAGACCATATTTTCATTGTGTTGGTCTTGGTCCTCGAGTCTGAGTCTAAGACCATATTTTCATGGTGTTGGTCTTAGTCTTGATCATTTGGTCTAAGACCATATTTTCATGGTGTTGTTCTTGGTCCTCGAGACTAGGCCTAAGATAATATTTTCATGGTGTTGGTCCTGGTCCTTGAGTCTGAAACCATATTTTCATGGTGTTGGTCTTGGTCCTCAGGTCTAAGCCTAAGACCATATTTTTGTGGTCTTGGTCTTGGTCCCGAGTCTAAGTCTAAGACGAAGACCATATTTTCATGGTGTTGGTTCTGGTCCTCAAGTCTGAGACCATATTTTCATGGTGTTGGTCTTAGTCCTCGAGTCTAAGTCTAAGACCATATTTTCATGGTGTTGGTCTTGGTCCTTGAGTCTGAGTTTAAGACCATATTTTCATGGTGTTGGTCTTGGTCTTCAAGTCTAAGGCCATATTTTCATGGTGTTTGTCCTCAAGTTTGAATCTAAGACCATATTTTTTAGAGTCTTGGTCCATGACTCTGATTCCATGACCATATTTTTATTGTCTTGGTCCATCCTTGAGCCGAATCCTAGACCATATTTTCATGGTCTTGGTCTTAGTCCTTGAGTCCAAGTCCAATGCGATATTTTCATGGTGTTGTTCCTCATCCTTGAGCTTGTGTCTTCATGGTCTTGGACTCATTCTCGACTTGGACACAAATTATCTGTTTTTGACTACAACACTGGGACAAACTTAACTCTGTACACCAAAGTGAGTGTGCTGTTAGCAGTAAAGTCTGTAAATAACTTCTAGTTCTAAAGACACTGCAATACAAGAAGATTTTGTTGGTCATCTCACTCTTTGAAACCAACTCCATTATTTTCCCTGCTCTCCACAGGTGCCCCAGGATCCTGCCGACCTGAAAAAGAACATCTATTTGTGCCATGGCTGTAATGAGTATCAGTCATCCACTGACTTCGCTCTGAAAACTAACGCATCTGCGGTTGGCCTCTGTGGCCGCTGTTTGGATTTAGACAATGAGGCCCGTCGGAGAGAAGACTTCTCTCTTTACAAGAACCTTCTCAGGTGCCTGCGTGAATCTGAGGCCGAGTGCAGCCCAGAAGCCAAAATCACTTACCTGCTGCAGGTAATGTTTATTCATTCATGATCCATTTCAAGGTTACAGAAAGAGCCATGTCACTTTTTGCAATACCAGCCTTTTTATTAATCAATATAAACAAAAAGGATAGTTCACCCAAAAACTAAAATTTTGTCATTAATTACTCACCCTCATGATGGTCCAAACCTGTGAGACTTAAGGGGTCAGATGTGTTATTAATTTCTTTTGGATGAGAATCACATAGTTCATCTTAAAAAAAAAAAAAAAAAAAAAAAAAAAATAGAACAGCAAGTTCAAGCTGTGTTCAAGGGGTCAATATCACCATAGAGTGCCTTTCAACCCTCACAATACTCAAAAAAATTTTGTTTTAATTTCCCATTCGCTTTATTTCATGTCGTGTGATAAATAGTAGCCACTCAAGTACTATAGAAACATATTAGCTGAGCTCCCACACATTTTTTAGATAATTATGGGCCATTATTCAAAGCATAAACCATGATATGTCCATACTGTCATGGACATATATATTACTGTTAAATATGTTTTCATTGCAGTATTAAGATGCAAATTATATTTTCTGATAGGTATAATGTCCCTTTCCTAAACAGCCTTTTCTTAAAGTGGCAGATTCCCCAATATTACAGGGTGGACAACCACTCAAAGGACATGGACAAACTCTTCTTTTTTATTAAATAAAAATATTGTTTTTATTACCAAATGATCTCTTTTATTTAACAAAATATTCAAATTTAATGAGCAGTGCATGGGACACAAGAAAATAACACGCATCCTCCTACACAAAACAAAACAAAACAAAAAATCTAGAAAATGTATCTAAAGAGGCAAGTAATGCTTTTGCTATGAATATAAAACTTAGCCTAATATAAAACACACTTTCATAGTCATTTTTATGTTAAGTTATTATTGCAAATGAGTTATTTACGTACTGGACACCAAAAAGGCACCCTACAGTGATACTGACCCCAAGACACTTCCTGTCCTCATTAGGAGCAGGACTTGCGGTACCTGGTGGATGTGTTGTGGGGTTCTCAGTCTGCATTAAGTGGCTGGAAAGACCTTCATGATTTACTGCTGGTGCGTTGGGAGAAACATTTGGACTGGAGCCCATGGAACTGTATCCTCCTTACAAAGGACGAAGCGGCTGCACATCTCAAACTGGAGAACATCGAAAAGGTACTGCGACCTACTCTTGAATGGTTTTCTTCACACTAAAAGACATGATTAATGATGTCCAAAAGCACCACCAGATGGCAAAATGAAAACGTTTGCTGTACAGTGTAATATAATCAGGCTTTTGTCAAAAAAGATAAAGGATTACATCTGGCAGAACTTTAAAATAATGAATAGCAACTGTACACCTGGCAAAGCTCAGTTCTGGAGATGCTGTTTACATGTATTGTATTTACAGAACTCGTTTGTCTCTGCCACTCCTTGAGAGCAATGCCATTCGTTCCACCCTACAAATGGCTGCTGTTTTTACTTGCAGGCATACGATGTGGTAGTTATCCGTAACGTCAAACAGAAACACGCATTGGCCAGGAAGTACTTCTCCCAGATCCCTGCGATGGCCGAATGTCTGCACGACACTGAGATTCAGCCTGCTGCCCTCAGCAACCTTCTGGTCTCCAAACCCATCACCAAGGAGACCAAGTAGAATGGCTACCCACAATCCCGCAGGGCGCTACATGTGAACTTCAGACAGTAAAGTATAGAGATCTAAAATCTTATCAAGAGTTCTTCTTCAAGATCATTTATCGCATTTGAATATCTAAAACCACCATTGCACTGTGCAGTTCGGCCTGATCATTAAAATCTTTCACATCTCTCTGCTTTGTTTTCCATTCATTAGGATCCTATTAATGCTAATTACTTATCATTCCGCAGTTATTAAGAAAGAAGTTTTATGTTTTTTAATTTTCATTTTAAGCTTCATTGGCATTTTGTAAAATACTAATTGGCAAAAAGAGCAGCAACACTACAATCCTGTGAAAAATGCAGCATTAGCATGTTGTGAGTCTCGAGTACAAAATAAGATGCATAAAAAAAAAAAAATTGAGATTAGACTGACAAAAAAGTAGATTATCCCTCCATGATTACTCCACACAAGAATGTATTGAAAAGTTATAACACTTCGGGAGCCTTAAAAGCACAAGTTTAAGAGGTTTTAATTAGGCCAAATGATATATTGCAGATGATATATAGCCTTGGTCTAATCAGGAGGTGAGCAATCTAAGATTTGTAATTACAGGAAAAGGTCAAGAACCTCCACAGCACCACAGGACTAGAAAGAATGAAAGAACGACTGTAGACTGCTGATAAAGTGATGAAAGGTTTGAGTTTTCTCTTCCTCTGTTTCATAAGTTTATAAGTAGTGCTTAATAAAATGGGTTTATTAGAGATTTGGCTTATCGAGTTTTGTGGCACAGACCCTATCGCTGTCATTACGTGATCCTGTAAGAAACATTAATGGCACTTCAAAAATGATAACGAAAAGAAAAGCTTACAGGGTGGAGGACATGTGAAAAACAAGTTATGCAATAAAGGTCAACATGATAAATTTAATTGTTAATTGTTGTAATGATGCAGGTGCTTTTTATTGAATCTAAGAGGAACTTCAGCATTTTTATAAGAATTGAGAAAGAAAGAAAAATGAAAACCTTTGTGGGTTCCTGCATATTTTAATGGCTACTACTGTAATCCTTTAAGTCTGTAACAAAGAAAACATTTTCGTTTGGCGAAATGAAGGTGTTATGAAAAACTTGTTGGGGCCTGAAAGCAACATGAGATTGTTAGGTTACTGTTCGATCTTTTCATCTGAGCATGGATAAAGTAAGTCAAAGGTAAGTTAGATTTTCTCTGTTATTTTTGCCAACAGTATTGTGCAATTGTTTGTAATCTTTGGACACTGGAAAAGGCTTTGATCTTTATAATGCTCATATTGATAACTAATTTGTTGGGTTTTATGTAATCTCTGATAGAGCTTTTCTCTCTGTTCCTTGAGAAAGCTTGAGGATTGCGATTAATGTGTAATAGTGCAGACGGGATGAAGTGAGTGTTCTGTAAAACCACAAGTTATCCAATGATGTTTCAAGGAAACACCATTCTGCATTTTAATTCCTTGGTAATCCTGACTGTGAAATGACAATCTTAAAGGGAGGTCATGAAGACACAACTTCAACTAACCTCAAACGCCTTTAGACAGATTTGACTTTACAGCCGGTCATAGGCCAACTCCTTGTGAGTTTTTCCACTGGATTCATAAGTTTTCCATTGGCACATTTTACATTATATGATTCACAAAGTTATGGAAGCCTCTTCTGGCTCAGGAAAAAATAGTCACTAGTGAGAAAAAAATTTAAAAAATGTACAAGCAAAACAACAGCAGTTAGAAAATCAAGAAAAAGTAATGATAGTAAAAAATAAAGTTGGAGTTGTGGGATAAAGTCACAATTTTGAGAAATAGCAATTTTGTGACAAATATGGTCTAAGAAATAAAGTCGAATTTGTTTCGAATGAAATAAAAATCATGTGACGTAAAGTTGAAATTACAATAGAGTTCCAACTGTGAGACATAAATTCGCAATTGCATTTGTGGGGTACAGTCAATTTTGAGATGTAAAGTAGAAATTAAATTGTTTCAAATTAAATAATTCTCTCATGTTAAGTTGCAGTTATAATAGAGTTGCAGTTCTAAAGTCAATATTGAGATACAAAGTAGAAAATTCCAAGAAATAAATTAGCAATTTTGTGACAAATAAAGTTTAAGAAATAAAGTTGGAATTGTTTCAAATTAAATAACAATTGTGTAATGCGAAGTTGCAATTACAATAGAGTTGCAATTATGAGATATAAATTTGCAATTGCATTTATGGCATCAATCCAAATTTTGGGATGTAATATAGAAATTACAAGAAATAAATTAGCAATTTTGAGACAAATAAGGTCTAAGAAATAAAGTCAGAATTTTTTGGAATTAAATAACAATTGTGTGACGTAAAGTTGCAATTACAATAGAGTTGCAATTATGAGATATAAATTTGCAATTGCATTTGTGGGATAAAGTCACATTTCTGGGATGTAATGTAGAAATTACAAGAAATAAATTTTAACCTTGAGACAAATAAGATCTAAGAAATAAAGTCAGAATTTTTTGGAATTAAATAACAATTGTGTGACGTAAAGTTGCAATTACAATAGAGTTGCAGTTATGAGATACAAATTCGCAATTGCATTTGTGGGATAAGATCACAATTTTGAGATGTAAAGTAGAAATGACAAGAAATTAAAAATTTTTTGAAAAATAAGGTCTAAAGAATGAAGTTGGAATTGTTTCAAATTAAATAATAATTGTCTGATGTAAAGTTACAATTATAATACAGTTGCAGTTATAAAGTCAATTTTTACAATTTTGAGATGCAAAGTAGAAACTACAGTCTAAGAAATAAAGTCAGAATTGTTTCAAATTAAATAATTGTGCAATGTGAAGTTGCAATTACAATAGAGTTGCAATTATGAGATATAAATTTGCAATTGCATTTGTGGGATATAGTCAATTACAAGTTGTAAAATAGAAATTACAAGAAACAAACTGCACTTTTATGACAAATAATGTCTAAAAAATAAAGTTGGAATTTTTTCGAATTAAAAAAATTGTGTGATGTAAAGTTACAATTACAGAGTTGCAATTATGAGATATAAATTCGCAATTTAATTTGTGGGATAAAGTCATAAGTAGAAATTACAAGAAATAAATGAGCAATTTCGTGACAAATAAACTCACAAGAATTAAATTTGCAATCTCAAAAAATAAAGTTCTCAATTGTGGGATGGGAAGTTGCAATTGTAAAATACGAAGTTTTTCTGTCGTAAATGAACTTTCATATAAACCCATGAGCTTTACAGTGAAAGCTTGAAATAATAGTTTACGTATTTCTTTTAATTTCAGTGTTTTTTTTTTTTTTTTTTTCTTTTATGCTTCCTTAAATATTCCTCCCACACATCTAATTCTTTGGAAACGAGCCTCATTACGGATTATCACCTGCTGTGTGATTTCTAAGAGTTTGTGTTTATGAAGTCTCCCAGGTTGTTGTTTAACAGACCCCTGTGCAGTGCCAGATTAAGGCCCAATAGGGGAAAGGCAATGACGTATGCTGTTAAAAGAAAAAGCTGTGAATTCCAGGTCACTGTCTGTGGCAATGTCTCGTGTCAGTGAGTTTGTTTATAATGCGCTTGCTTTTATAACCTCATATGCAAATTTGTTGCTAACTTGGCTCATAAATTGTAAATATAAGTGGATCAGGTTAGAAATGACCTGCATGAGGCATGACTGGTGGGAGTCTCTAATCTTAAAGCTTAATCTCCATGGCCATAAGGCTTTATGACATGCCCGGAATGGACCAGTAACCGTGGATGCGGATGGCACCAGGGCAAAGATTAATCAGCGGCGCATTATTTAAAGGCCATCATAAGACAAAGTCCCTGAGTTGACTCCGTTTCGGCCACAGGATGAGGCGGCTTAGATGTTCTTGGAGCTCCTTGAAACCTATAATCATCATCAGCACGCCACTGGCTTTGCTACCCCTGCCACTGGTCATCCGAACAAAGGTTAGACATGCTTACAAACACATCTGGAGAGGTTTTCTATCAGCCGAGTTCTGAATTAAAATAATGTGTAAACAAATTGTTGTTTAGAGTAAAACTAACGTAATGAAGTAAGAGCAAGTACATTTTATGAAATACTTTGAATTGTGTTTATTTTATGTCTTTTTCAAACTTTAACTTTCAAACAAAAGCCATTTTTGTAAAAGCATATTTTGATAGACATCTGATTTCAATTTCTTCAGTCCGTTTTGTGTTACTGGGTAACAACCCTCATATCATGTCCACTAGGAAGCAGAATGTGCGTACATCTTAATAATAATGGCTGTATACTGGATGACAGAGGTCTTGCCTCTGTCTGTGACGGCACTTATCCCAGCGCTGCTTTTCCCTCTTTTGGGGATCATGAAGTCTTCACAGGTACACTTTCCTAAACCAGTTGTTTTTACTCTTGGAAAACAATCCTATGGAAATCTAATGTGGATACCTATTGACCGACCATCGTTCTTTAGGTTGCAGGGGTATATTTCAAAGACTTCCACTTGTTGCTTCTTGGTGTCATCTGCCTAGCAACATCCATTGAGAAATGGGGTCTTCACCGGAGAATCGCCCTCAGATTGGTGACTGGGCTTGGAGTCAATCCTGGCATGTAAGATTTTATTAGTTTAAATTATGGGGTGTTATGATGAATCATAGTAGGAAGGTCCGACGCAAACCTGCTTGTTTGTGAAATGTGTTTCACAGGTTGATGCTCGGGTTCATGGTTGGCTGTGCTTTCCTCTCCATGTGGCTAAGCAACACTTCAACTGTGGCGATGGTAATGCCAATTGTGGAGGCAGTGATCCAGCAGGTTTTGAATGCAAGTGAAGAAGCCAGCAAAGACCACAAGGGGGCGTTAAATGGCATCTCCAACCCTGCTCTTCAGCTTGAAGGTAAGCTGATGTGAGCAATACCTGATCATTTTAACCTTTAACCTTGTAGAACTGTGGATAATTTAATTATTAAACATCTGTTTTCAGATATTGAGGCACAGCATGACCAATCGGAGTCTGAGAAGATAAAAAGGTGAACATGTATTAAATAACACGAGAAAGTACAGGAAACAATTGATTCTTAAAACTGATGAGATTTTTGTGTACATCTTACAGTATCGAAGCAGGCATTATGGAACAAATTCAAACAGCTCCTGAGGAACCAGAAACTGTTGAAGTAAGTAAAACATGCACAATCTGACATTAAAATGCAGAAAATGCTTCCCCTTGCCTAAAATAAAATGTGGTTTCTTAATATTTGTTAGCCGCC
The DNA here is from genome assembly GCF_022985175.1 of Labeo rohita. Classification (NCBI taxonomy): domain Eukaryota; kingdom Metazoa; phylum Chordata; class Actinopteri; order Cypriniformes; family Cyprinidae; genus Labeo; species Labeo rohita. The sequence goes on from NC_066893.1 coordinate 10,948,287, forward strand.
TCCACCGTATAGTGGAAGGTACAGGACCCGTGAAGATCACATGATGTGCAAAGGCTTGTCACTTTGCATTGCCTACTCCTCATCCATTGGTGGGCTTACCACATTATCAGGAACATCCACAAACCTCATCTTTGCTGAATATATCTATCAGTGAGTTGATATCTTGGAACTATTTAAGTTGATTGAATTAATACTGTTTTCCATTCTTTCTACCACTGTATATTATATGGTTTCTTGCCATTTTTTGGTGACATTTCCTCAGGTACTACCCAGATTGCACGGTCGTTAATTTTGGGAACTGGTTCGTGCTTTGTCTTCCCATCTGCATAATTATGCTGATTTTGTCATGGATATTCCTGCACTGGATGTACCTCGGATCCAAGTGAGTGATCGTGATGTCTCCTCTTCAATAAGTCGTTCCCTGACCCCTCTCTGTTCCTCATTTTTACTCCTCGTCTTTGGCTTTCATTTAAATTCATCATTTCAAATCACGCTGCCATTTGCATTTTCCCACCTCACCACTTCAGCTTCCTCTACATGTCCTCAATCTTCTTCATCCTGCTCTGCGTCTCGCTCGCTCACAGCCTCCCATTCTCATCGCTCTGGTATAATCCTGTTTTATCGAGCAGCCTTCTTCATCTCACCCCTGTCGAGATTTTCTTCTTTCCCTGATGAGGAATCACTCACAGAACATGGACGCATGACGTCGTGACAGAGATGTGATTGTTCTCATGCGTAGTTTAAATTGATTCTTGTCATATGCGAATGTTTCGGTCAATTCGTCCGCTTGTCAAAATTAACTACATGTGTGCACTGAAATGACAGTGAATGAAGTGAACAATAAAAGCATATCTGCTTTTCCATCCATCTCTAGCTTCCGTGCCAGCCTGTGCTCCAGACAGCGAACCGAAAAGGAAAAAACCACTGCCAAAGTACTCCGGGATCAGTACGATTCACTGGGGCCCATAAGGTTGGAACTCTTTTTTTAATTTCAAGGATCTTAAAGCTCTTGAAAGTGTGAACTGTACTTATTTTTCCTTGTTGGTCTTCATACATTGGTCAACCAATAGCATGATTTGGGTGTAGGGCTTCCAAACAGCAGGAGACCCTATTATAGGAGATCCATTATACTTAGGATAGTTCACCCAAAAATAAAAATTCTGTCATTAATTACTCACCCTCATGTCGTTCCATACCCATAAGACCTTTGTTTATTTACGTAAATGTATGTAAAAACAGTCTTTGTAAACATGACTGAAGATTTCGACAAAGAGGATGGCTTGCAAATTTTTTTTGCCCAGAAAGCTCTCGGATTTCATCAAAAACATCCTAATTTGTGTTTCGAAAATTAGCGAAAGTCTTTCGGGTTTGGAACAACATGAGGGTGAATAATTTATGACACAATTTTAATTTTTTGGTGAACTATCTCTTTAAATCGGCTTCGATTTTACTTTAGTATTGTGATGAACTTCCAACTGAAATGGAATATTAAATAGAGGCAAAGTTTTATTTTAGCACACCTCACTGCCATTTTTTTACTCACAGCAAACTAACATAATAAGCGAAGAAAAGCCATTTCAAAGCAGAACCAAATTTTCAGATTTTGATTAAAGATTACCAAGACAAACAGTTTTTTTTCACTGTGTTTAATTTGCACAAATTAATTGCTCGCTTCAAGACTAGCAATTTGTGCTAACAACGTAAATAGTGTAAATTTTGATTTCTTGCAAGCTTTAATGTGCATTATATCTTAATGTGTCAAGGCATGCCATTTTGGGTGCATTCACACTTGTCATGTTTGGTTCAATTAAAATGAGTTAGTGTGGTTCATTTGAGTAAGTGTGAACGCTTCCATCTGAACCCTGGTGCGCACCAAACAAGCAGACTGAGACCACTAAAAAGATGGGTCTAGGTCCACTTCCAAAGAACTCTGGTGTGGTTCGAATGTAGTATGAAAGCAACACAAATAGTGTAAATTCTGATTTCATGCAGGCTTTAATGTACATTATATCCTAACATGTCAAAGCGTGCCATTTTGGGTGCGTTCACACTTGGCATGTTTGGTTCGATTAAAATTAGTTAGTGCGGTTCATTTGAGTAAGTGTGAACGCTGCCATCTGAACCCTGGTGCGCACCAAACAAGCAGACCCAAGACGCAAACAAACGAAGCAACACGTCATGAAATATATGTCATTCCAGCCGACTAATCAGGTTGTGAACGTATCACTATGCCTTTAGGTTCAGTATCTTTAGGTTCGGTGTCAAAAATACCACTGTGAACACTAAAGCCACCTTTCCGCTATCTCCGATAAATGACAAGCGACAGACTGGAAGTCATTCATTTCCAATTGAGAGTAGTGTGCAGAAAATTCAGATCCAATTTAAGCTTCAGATGCGTTAATATTTGAACTTTGCAAATATTTTAACTTCTGCAGCTAGACCGTATGCGACCACCTGACCGGATGTGATGTATTTCAATCAGAACTATGAGTGTATGGTCAGAATTACCTTTTTTTTTTTCATTTTAACATTATACTGTAAAAGCTATATTTGTAAAATGGCATGTAGAATAATTATTATTAAATCATCATAATGTAGGTTGATTAGCCCCATAAAACCTACTTTGTTTTTATTCCGGGGGTAATTTGTTTTGTGTCGATATATTCATACATTCTTTATATTCATTAAAATCATTCATTTTACCGTGGTTGCTTCTAGGGGTGGGAGAAAAAATCGATTCTCTGATGCATCGCGATTCTCTCTTCAACGATTCTGAATATTTCAGAATCGATTCTGAGCTTGTTTTTTCCCCAGTGAGCGCTAACGACGTGACAGGCTTTATTGCACAGAATTTGCACTGTGAGAAGCGGCTTGGCTGCCAGTGGTGAGCTCTGAGGCACGTGCGCTTTGGTCGAAGCAGAAACAAGCCGTCCTCACGCGGCGCAAGCAATTGAAGGGAATGGGTTTCATAGCGCAGCGCTTTCCGTGTTCGGTGTGTAGGCTGCAAGACATGTGCGCATTGCTCTTGACAGTGCTTCCACCCGCAGTGTTTTATTTCAGATATGCTTTCATTAATGCCGTTTGGATTGCAGTATTATTATATGCACGAAACTCGCGCACTGACGGACTTTCACGTGCGCTTTGTGTTTGTTGTCCTGAAGATCGATTGTGGCTGCAGTTAAATGCACTTCCATTTTCGAATATGAACTTTTATACTAAACTGATGTTCACACAGTCAGTTATGTTTTCAGAACAGGACAAAACATCTGATATTTCGAAATAGATCTGTGCATTAGTGTGAATACAGTCTGTTAAAGCCGCTACTGTCTATGATCTCATCAGTAATAATCAAACGGCAATAATGCTGAGGAAAAAGAAAAGCCCATAACCATTGTCTGAAAACTTTCGGATACTTACAGAACACTTCTTTTAAATAAGTGATTGTTTTAAAAAGTAGCCTGTTTATATAATAAAAAATAAAGTTTGCACAAAATAAATTTGATATGAAATTTACGTGAAAATGTAGCCATGTGCATTAATATTGAAAATTGAGAATGTGATGCATAGTGATACTGACTTGATAATGAAAATTGTAATTGAATTGAATCATGAAACCAGTGAAGATTCACACCCCTACTTTTAAGATGGCAGTACTGACACAGAGATTCCAACTATAAACAAAAAGCAAAGAAAATTCAATTTTGGTTAAAATGTAAGGTTGTAAAAATGAATTTGCACAGCAGAAGAATTGGGGGAAAAATGTAGATCAAGAATCGTTTTAAAATCAGATCGTGACTCCCAGAATCGGAATCGGATCATGAAGTGTCTGAAGATTACCCCTAGTTGCTTCACAACCACTTTAAAATATTTGTGCGACTGCCGCTAGGGGGAGAAATGAGAAATGGGGAAGACAGTGGAAGGGTGGCTTAAGCGGACCAGGAATGTATTTTTGGTCTGGACCAAACAAAACAAAAGAACCGAACTACAAGTGTGAACGCACCCTTAGTCAAAGTTAGAATTATTTCAAGACCTGATTGTGTCCTTATTACTTCGATTATTATTAACGAAGCAAATCGGGGGAGAAGTTGTGCAGTGTATTCCAGTATTTAGGGCAATCGGATGCATGAATTTCTAATCATTTTTCTGTATTACTGTTTCTCTTTTGATCCAGCTGGCAGGAGATTATCACCTTGATCATCTTCACTCTGATGGCAGTTTTGTGGTTTACAAGAAACCCAGGTTTCATGCCTGGCTGGTCATCACTGTTTCCCAAGTAAGTATATTCACAATTATCAATTTCTTTTGATGTAGATATACCACTGCTTCACAGAGGAAGTCATCATTCCACTCAGTAATTGCCTTTAGATTTCTATTTATCCTTCATTTGTTGTTATTTCTTCAGTTACCCAGGTTACGCTACGGATGCCACTGTAGCGCTGTTGCTGGGTTTCACGTTCTTCATCATCCCCGGGCACAAACCAAGTGCAGAGCGCTATGGTACGGCTTACTCATTTCCTTTGTGCATTTGTGAAACCCTTCCAAATGATTAGAGGTTCGCTATCAGCAGTTTTGTCGTTGATTAACGTTGTCAATTCCTGCGACAGAGGCCTTGATAACGTGGAAGGACTTCCAGGCCTGCATGCCATGGGAGATCAGTCTACTTGTGGGTGGCGGTTTCGCTTTGGCTGAAGGCACAAAGGTAGGATTATGATTTAATGGAAACCCAAGTATATCTGTGAGAGAAAAAAGAAAGACGGAGAAATTAATAGAAAAGTACAAGGCCGCATTAATAGATGAATCAATTAATGGTTCATTTTAACATGCCTGGATTCAATTAAACAGGCCAGTCTAATTCACTAGTGGCTTTGGACAGGCCTGGACAGCTCAATTGCACCCTTTACTCGTAATCTTAAACATTAATTTCCTTTTAAAAGAAATAAATGAAAAGACGGATCACATCAAAGCCTCGTAACAGCGTGCAACCCATTAACGTTGCGCAGAGAACAACAATTCCACTGTGTCACTCTCTGTCTGCTTTGACGTCCCATTCAAGCTAATTACATGCCTCCATTATAAGACTGGCACTGAAGCACATCATTTCAGCATAACAAACGGCTCCTTCCTCATGTCAGTTGCAAAGGCTGGAAACAAGAGCGTCTACTTCTTAATATTCTCCCGGTGTAGGTAGGCTGGGGTGGGGTCTTATCATCAAGACTCCAGCCCTGTTTTGATCCAGACACCCAAATGTCATGGCAAGTCCAGTCTTTAAAATCTTCAAAGCAGAAAGGGTGACTACTGTGCTGCGTTCTCCATATGCAACATCAGACGCCGTATCTTGACAAACAGCTAAATTACGACTCCGGTCTCTGTTGACAAGCATACAAAGAGATGTTGGTACATTTATGAAAGCGGGTTCGTTTGAGTTCATGAATATCTTGTCTGGACACTTTCACTTACCTTCTGTCTTTCAGAGACGATCTGATGTTTTTTTGGTTGTTATTTTTCATCCGACAGATTTCTGGTTTGTCGACTTGGGTTGCTGAATTGCTGACTCCCTTGGGAAATCTCCCTATTTTAGCCACTGTCACCATCGCCTGCCTTATTGTCACCTCTATCACAGAAGTTGCCAGCAATGCTGCCACAATGACAATCTTTTTGCCTATACTGGCTCCCTTGGTATGTGTAACTTCAATATATGTAGAATATTACATTTGCGTCACTTTTTTTGGGCTTGTCCTCATTACAAATGATCTTTATTAGTCCGAGGCAATTGGAGTCAACCCCTTGTACATGCTGATTCCCACGGCCCTATGTGTGTCCTTTTCATTCCTGCTTCCGGTTTCTAATCCACCCAATGCCATTGTCTTCACATATGGTCATCTGACAAGCATGGACATGGTGAGTGAGTCCTTATGATTTGGAAGTCATTTTGCATGTACATTTCACAATGTGTCAAAGGTGCAGTTGAGGTCAAAAGTTTACATACACCTTACAGAATCTGCAAAATGGTAAGTATTTTACCAAAGTAAGAGGGATCATACAAAATGCATGTTGTAAAGACATATACTCCACAAGAGGAAATAATAGTTTAATTCAAATTAATGACCTCATTCAAAAGTTTACATACGCTTGATTCAGGTCCTTCAGGTCCCACAAATTCTCTGGATTTTCAGCATTTTTGTGTATTTGAACCCTTTCCAACAATGACTGTATGATTTTGAGATCCATCTTTTTACACTAAGGACAACTGAGGGACTCATATGCAACTATTACAGAAGGTTCAAATGCTCACTGATGCTCCAGAAGGAAATGTGATGCATTAAGAGCCAGGGAGTGAAAACTTTTGAACAGAATGAAGATGTGCACATTTTTTTATTTTGCCTAAATATCATATTTTTTCATTTATTACAGCTCTTTAGAAGCTACAGAAGATACTTATATGTTTCCCAGAAGACAAAAAGTTAAATTTACCCTGATCTTCAAATTCCAAAAGTTTTCACCCCCTGGCTCTTAATGCATTGTTTCTTTCTGACGCATCAGTGAGTGTTTGAACCTTCTGTAATAGTTGCATATGAGTCCCTCAGTTATCCTCAGTGTAAAATGATGGATCTCAAAATCATACAGTCGTTGTTGGAAAGGGTTCAAATACACAAAAATGCAAAAAAAAAAAAAAAAAAAAAACAGAAATTTGTTGGGCCTTGAGGATTTTTCTGAAGAACAGCAGGCAGTTTAAATGTTCAGGACAAACAAGGGACTCATGAACAATTATCACTAAACACTAATGTTTAGTCATTCAGGTAACAACACAGTATTAAGAATCAAGTGTTTGTAAACTTTTTAACAGGGTAATTTTTATAAATGTAGCTACATTTTTCTCATGTGGACTATATGTAAATGTCTTTAATGTGAAATATCTTATTCACATAAGATCCCTCTTATTTTCGTAAAATAATTATCATTTTGCAGATTCCACAAGGTGTATGTAAACTTTTGACATCAACTGTACATCTTGTAAATGCAAAATAACTGAGCTTTGTTTGGTTTTCTTTGTCACTATAGGTAAAGGCAGGGCTGGGTGTAAACGTTATAGGTGTTCTTACAGTCCTATTAGCTCTTACAACATGGGGAACACCTCTGCTCAACCTGGACACCTACCCAGACTGGGCACCGGTTGTAAACAGCACTGGAGTATGACCAACACTGTGAATATTTCACAAATGTGGACATTTAGTTTTCAAATTACATGGACCCCTTGATGTTGCCTGAATTGGTGACAATCCAAATGTTTTACTCATTTGGACCACAGCTTGGATTAGGCAATGCAACAGACTGAAAGCTGTTTTGAACATCATTGTTTATATGTTTTTGTATTTTCAGCATTTTAACAATCGTTGGCTCAAGTCTGTGATTCCTTATGCCATTAAGCTTTTTTGTGGGGTTCAAAGAGGATGCTTTGGTGCATAATTCAACAGTGCAATGTTTATACAAAATGTATTATATTAAAGATATTTCTTTAGCTTTAAGCAGAGTTTGCATGACAGGGTTAGTCCTGTCGGCTAACGTAGCACTTAATGTTTTATATAATTGTATATTTTTGTTATACAGTAGCCTGTACATATGAGTATATTGTTAAAATTACTGTACATTGTGGACAAAAGAGATTAAAGAGTAAGTAACAGACAAAATTTTCTAGAAAGTAGACAGTCTCACTTTCAACATTAGACACAAACTCGCACATAACAGTGGCCAGAAAATAATAGCTATTGATTTTAGGTGAGTTACTCAGCTCAAAAGTGAGCATTTCTAGCCAGTGCTTCTATTGAGCTTCAAAGGCATCAGTCAGAATTAGATAATTTAACAAGTTTTGGTTTAAATAACATGATACATTTTGTTTTTTGTTTGTTTCCATACTAGAATTTTGTATTTTAAATGGAAACTCAACATCTAATTTGTTTGACATCCATTTTTCACACTGTATGTGCTTTTTGTAAAATATTTCTTGTTACGACTAAAAGTGTGAGACGTTACTTTCTGTCTTGAGTGTTCTTTCTTTCACTGTTTTGGCAAGAAGAAAGCATTTAAATAAACACCCTAAACCATTAACAGTCATCATATTTTAGCAGGAACTCACACTGATTTTAATAAACAATGCTTTGCAATCTGTATTAATGTTAATTGAACTGTGCACCGAGTGGATTGTCTCATCTCTAATTACTGAATCCAAAAATTAAATGTTTTGACAAATCTAGTCTGGGTGGCAGACTTATCAAAGAGATTCCAGAAGCAGATTAGCTTTGATGAGACGAGGTTACAGAGAAAAATTGTCATCTATTTCTGCATATCTGCAGTGGAGTCTGTTTAGAGATAAGTAATGCATCTCAACAGAAAAATGGCTCTGAAAGTATATCTGTCTTAATAATTCTTTCCCATTTTAATTAGACTGAATGGTCGCAAAACAAAACGGTGTAATGATTAAAATATATGAGACTTTAAAGCTGATGTAAAACAAAAGAGGAGGCTATAATGTGCCATTTGAATGGGCTTGGGCTAATATTTGTTCTCAAAGTGAGGCAGTGATGAGAACTAATTCTGTAAACCACCCACATTATAAAAATTCATACTCGGATCCTGCAGCCATTGCGATTCAAGGTCAGCGTTCAGTTGTGTCTGAGGTAATGACGGCCTGTCTGAAAGGTCTAATCTGATTATGTATTATTTAATACGTACTTCTTATATACTTAATGTGGCCACAAGGACTGATGAGTTTACAAATCAGGAATAGCTTTTCTCCCAGCCTTATTGTGAGTCATTGCCATCCTATAATTTCTCTGTGGGTGCACAGGTCAGCAAGCTGAATATTAACAGTGGTTTGCTTTTATTGTTCAAATGTTTTTCACATATAGAAATTTCTATTACTTGGGTAAGGGGCCTTTATACTGTTGTGACCTCTCGATATGACTGAGGCAATTCACCAGTGACAGACATCGTGAACTCTTTAAATCACTATAAAATCAAAATTTAATTTTAGTATGAATACGTTAGCCTATAAGCGAGTGTGTTCCAAAACTGATAAAGCAGGTGGCTGAAATCGGTCGCTTGTTCACAGAATTTGATGGTCATTCTATAATTGTGGGTACATGTCATGTCCATGAAGTATATTTTTATCAATATAAAGCCCCGATGCTTAATTTTCCAGTACACAGTTTTACTTTTTCCCAGTCACATTACAATTCGTTAAAAAAAGCCATATCTTTTGTTCACAGATGTTCATATCACATACATCCCTGGTTTTCAGCTGTCTGATTTTGTAAAATTGCTCATTCTACTCTGCATTTAAGCATGAAAATGACCTCAAATATAAATTAATTTCATAGTTTCGCCTTCAGTTAGATTAGGTTATCAAGACATTTGGGTGTGTGCTTCAAAAATAATGTGTTTATTGTGATATAACTTTTATTTTTGTTTCCAAAAAAACATTGTCAACTAAGTTACCCACTAGAAAAACCCTCCTTAAAAAAGAATTGGTTTTGTCCCATTCTCACATAAGTTGTACAGAATGATATTATTTCCTCTAGAAGCACGTGGATGAAACCATAGAAGTTATGTTCTCTCTCTTTCCCCGAATATTGGTTAAACTAGCAAACCTGTGTCAAGAGTGGATTAATTGACCGTCAACAGTGTTACACAAGTATTATTGCTGTAAATTTTAAAAAGACATTTTAACTAAAACATGTTTTGTATTTGAAAATACATTTCTAAACATACCACATGCTCAGTAGTTCTAGGTTTCAATGTTGATTATAGGCCCAAAACACTAAAAATGTCAACTAAGTTACCTGTCAACTGTTACCCAGTAAAGGTAACATGGTGGACAGTAAACATAGATGGTATTTTGTGCACATATTCCTACAGATCATCTTTATTTATATAGCACTTTATACAATATAGCTTGTTCACAGCAGCTATGTAAGGTCATATTTGGGCTTTTGGGAAAAAGGAAAACTTTTTTCTTCACATTGTCACATTCTAAATGTACCCCTAATTATAGAATGACCCTTGTATTTTCTGTACGGCGAATGGCACGTAGTGTATTATACAGGGGATAGGGAACGATTCAGACAGTGTCTGAATCATTGTGTCGCGCGAACTATGCAGAATGGATCATATGCGTGAATCGCCGCAGACCACGCAATGTATCAGACCCGTTTGAATTCTACACAGAATGCCATATTTTCGAGCAATATGGATGAGATTGTGGCTGTCATGCGCTATTAAAGGAGAACTCCACTTCCAGAACAACAATTTACAGATAATTTACTCACCCACTATTTCCCCATATAATGGACTAATATGATGCCCCGATATTTAACTTCCAAAATGCAGTTTAAATGCAGCTTCAAACAATCACAAATGCGGTTGTAAACAATCCCAGCTGAGGAAGAAGGGTCTTATCTAGCGAAACGATTGGTTATTTACATTTAAAAAAATACAATTTAAATACTTTTTATTGTCAAATGCTTGTCTTGCCTTGCAGTCCTTGAACTCTGTGTATTCTGGCTCAAGACAGTTAGGGTAAGTCGAAAAACTGACCGTATTTTCTCAATCAACTTCAAAAATCATTTCAAAATCATCCTACATCCCTGCAAAAGAACCAACCCAGGCAAAGTGAACATGCAAAAAAAAAAAAAAAATCAAACACCCTTAACAAAAAAGGTAAAACAGCGATATAGGACGATTTTGAAGTTGAGGGAGAACATGAGATCTGAGTTTTTCTACATACCCTACCCGTCATGAACAGGAAGAATAACAGTCCATTTTAATTGGAGAACATGATTTTTGTTTGGTAGTTGCATACTGCATGTTCTGAAGGTTACATTTTTCAATTTGAATTTAATATTTCATTATCTGTGACTGAAAACGAGCCTGTAAGAAATAGATAGCTTGTAATAGATTGTAATATTTTTCACTTTGCTTCTGATCCCTCAACTGATGGAATATTTCAAAACAGACTGTAGATTTAACCTTCGGAGACATTTGTCATTTGTAAGTGATGTATATGTCTACCCTGATTAGGGTGTAGTATTTTTTACCTTTAAGCAGCCAGAACTGTTTTTTTTTTTTTTTTTTTTTTTTTTTGTGCATTATACACTAACTTCTCTCTCAGAAATAAAGGCACAAAAGCTGTCACTGTGGCAGTAACTTTTCAAAAGGCACTCTTTTGTACCTATTAGGTTCTAATATGTGACCCTGGACCACAAAACCAGTCTTAAATAGCACGGGTATATCTGTAACCAACAATACATTGTATGTGTCTAAATTATCAATTTTTCTTTTATGCCAGAAATCTTTAAGATATTAAATAAAGATCATGTTCCATGAAGATATTTAGTAAATTCCCTACTGTAAATATATCAAAACTTAATTGTTGACTATTAAGAACTTCATTTGGACAACTTTAAAGGCTATTTTCTCAATATTTTGATTTTGTTGCACCTCAGATTTCAGATTTTAAATTGTTTTATCTCGGCCAAATATTGTCTTATCATAACAAACCATACATCAATGAAAAGCTTTATTCTGCTTTCAGATGTATAAACCCTCAATTTTAAAAAACTGACCCTTATGACTACTTTTGTTTTGCAGGGTCCCATATAAACAGCACTTTAAGTACTAATATGTGACCCTGGACCACAAAACCAGTCTTAAGTCGCTGGGTTATATTTGTAGCAATAGCCAAAAATACATTGTATGAGTCAAAATTATAGATTTTTATGCCAAAAATCATCAAAATTAAGTAAAGATCATGTTCCATGAAGATATTTTGTAAATTTCCTACTGTAAATATATCAAAACTTAATTTTTGATTAGTAATATGCATTGCAAAGAACTTAATTTGGAAAACTTTAAATGCGATTTTCTCAATATTTTGAATTTTTTGCACCCTCATATTCCATATACTGAAATAGTTGTATCTCGGCCAAATATGGTTCTATCCTAACAAACCATACATCGATGGAAAGCTTGAAAAATTGACACTTATGACACTTATGGTTCAGGGTCACATATGTACATTTAAGGTACCAAAATGGACTCTTTAGGTACAAACGTACCTTTATTTTTGAGAGTGTATCTGTATTTGTGTATATAAAAATGTAAATAAAAATATTCTCTTTTTTTTCACTATCACCACTTGTAGTTTTTATCTTTTCTATCTATACATTTCCTGCCAAAAGACTGGTTTTGTACAGTGAACCTGTTTGTCTCTGTAGCATTGATTGACATTGGATTTTGATCATGAAAAATTAATAGGTGCAGTGCTGAATTTATTATCAATGTTCTAATCAATTATTAGTGGTGTAAATTTAACATGAAAACATTAAAAGTAAAGACTGCACCTTTAAGAATGGAACCTCCCACGTGTTGCATGTTGTCCATGCCACAGGTTGCCTACCTGTCTCGCATAACTCTGCACTAACCTCCTCACGCTTGCGCTCTCTTCATAAGAGGGAAATAAAGAATGTGGCTCAATCCAACCTTATCCGAATCGCTGTCGGATTGACTCCGCCCTCAAAAGTGTCGCGACTGACACATTTGACATCCTCTCAGAAAAAAAAAAAAAAAAAACAACTCCGCTTTTGTGGTCGAGGTCGTCAGAAACCTCTTGGGTTTCCTCGGTTTTCCCACAGCTGTGAGGAGTTGTCGCCTCTTGAGTGTCGACAATGCTGGACCCGTCCTCCAGCGATGAATCTGAGGGCGAACTACCACCTGAGGACGAACCGCCCGTTAAAACTGGGAAACCTGTTAAAAAGAGTCCCAAACCTGAAAAGACGTCGGACGCCCCGCGAACCCAAACCAAGGAACCGGTCCCTTCTCCCGCCGATGCGGACAAAACCGAGCAGGAGAGACTTAAGAAAGAAGAAGCGGAGAGGAAAATTAAACTACAAATTTATGTGTTTGTGTTGAGATGTATCGCGTACCCGTTCAACGCCAAACAGCCCACAGATATGGCTCGCCGTCAGCAGAAGGTGAGTGACCGTTAAAGCACTGTTTGGAATATTTCGCGCTTTAAATTAATTCGCGCGTACCCAAATCCTTTTAAGCCGCCGCTGCAAAACCTGTTCACTGAGGAAAACTTTTGTCTTTTTACACCCAGCGCATCGGTCAGGGGCTCAGTGTTTGGGTTCAGTAGTTGCAAAGAGTACTTTTACAGGTTTTAAAGAAGATTTGTAAAACTGTCAACAGCTTCACACTTTTAAATGACTAGACAGGTGTTTGTTTACTGTGCTCCTACAGTACCTGTGTTACCCATCTAGTTGAAGCATGAAGCTAAATTGTTTACGCACTGATAAGATGCAAGTAAAGGTTAGTAAAGGTATCATGCTTAAGATATTATGATGTTAGAAATGTATAATTGGCTTTGTTTAGCCGAAAATGAACTCATTTATAACATCAAATCGTTTTTAGGTAGGCTGTGTTGCTTTAAGCTAATCTTGTTTTTATTTATTTACAAATTGGTAGTGAAATTGAGTGACTGTAATGTGTATTTATTTTTTTTTTTTTTACATTAAATCACCTTAAATGTAAATGATAATGAGGTAAATACTTTATAAATACTTTGTAAATTTTACATAAAAAAAAATAATATATATATATATATATATATATATATATGTATGTATGTGTATATATATATGACAGCTGCAATATGCATGTATTCTGTAGTGTCTGTATATGTGACCCTGGACCACAAAGCCAGTCTTAAAGGTTTTTTTTTGTTTTGTTTTTTTTAATTGAGATTTATTCATTGTCTGAAAGCTGAATAAATAAGCTTTCCATTAATGTATGCTTTGTTTATGTAGCATATGACAATATTTGGCAGAGATACAACTACAGTATTTGAAAATCTGGAATCTGAGGGTGCAAAAAAAAAAAATCAAAATACTGAAAAAATCGCCTTTAAAGTTGGCCAAATGAAGTTCTTAGCAACTGATCAAAAATTAAGTTTTGATATATTTACTTATTTTCCTAATGATTTTTGCCGTAAAGGAAAAATCGATCATTTTTGGCTATTGCTACAAATATACCCATGCTACTTAAGACTGGTTTTGTGGTCCAGGGTCACATATGTGAATATGCACAGAAAAGCTCTCTCCATTACATTGTTTCATTGTTCATTTTAGGCAATAAACAAAGGCAGTTCTTTGGAGAGAAATGTGCAACAGAAAAGGATAATAACATGACCAGCAGGATGTAGTGTGAGCAAGAAAACAACTTATTCCCTTCATATTTAACTAGTTTGATGTCATATTATATGCATCTTGTACTTAAAACAGTGTTCAAAATGTTTTTGTTGCCTTGAGGTAAAATGGTGCAACATCACTGTAAATATACGAAAATAATTTTTTTTAAATTATTATTTCAGACCCTGTTTCGGGTTCTCACACTACCACAGTAGAGCTCTTTGGACAACCTCTAGGCACCCATTTAAAAGGGCTTAATGCAAGAACTCTAAAGATTGTCAACAATTCCCTGAGTAACCCCATCAGACGAGAAAGGCTTTAAAACACTTGAAACATGTTTTGAACTTCTATGAGTACACAATATTTGAGGCACCTTCAGAAGGGTGCCTAGAGGCTCTCAAGAGGGTTCTGCCAGCGTGGCATACTGAGGAACCCCAAATGCTTCCTCGAGTCTTCTTTTCATTTTTATGGTGAATGTTGCACCATGTTGCCTCAGGATAATAAAGCACTTGTCTCACTTCACAAGTACTTGCAGATGAGATGGATAATATTAAAGAGATGACTTAGGGGAAAATGGTCTTGGTTACACTGCATCATGGTGATTATGATATAATTTTTTTGCCATGGTACATGGTACAAGGATGACAATAGTCAGCTGTTGTTCCAAACTCACAAGTGCTTTTGTTGAGTTTTGGAATGCATATGAAAATATTTTTAATATTCTCTCATCATTTTTGACTATTAATTGAATGTCTAGATCAGGGGTGCTCAACCCTGTTCCTAGAGATTTACCTTCCTGCAGAGTTCAGCTCCAACCCTGATCAAACACACCTAAACCAAATAATTAGGATCTGAAGGAGCACTTGATATTTACAGACAGGTGTGTTTGATCAGGGTTGAAACTAAACTCTGCAGGAAGGTAGATCTTGAGGAACAGGGTTGGGCACCCCTGGTCTAGATAATCTACATTTCAACCTTTTTGAAACAACCTGAGGATGAGTAATTGGTGATTGAATTTAAATTTTTGGGTGAACGGTCCTTTTTAAGTACATAGGAAAACAAATGGTTACTGTTAAACAGCAGCTTTGTTTTGAAATTATTTCTCTTCTCTTGGTATAAATGTAGAATCACTTATGAGAACAAGCACATTTGCTATTTTTACCAGCACACACCCACTACCGCTAACATATAAAGCTTTTGGAATCGACCTGTTAAGTGATTTTCGTTTCTGCTTAATGCATGTAATCGTACTTCTAAAGCTGGGAAAATCCTCAAAGCTATTGTTAAAAAAAAGCACTGATAATAACCTATTATCAACTTTGCACCCGTGGGACCTGTAAATTACATTCCAGTTCCAGGTGCTAATCTTAACTTTATTTTTGCTCTAAGAAAGCTTGAGAAATACTTCTGAGTTTTAATTTTATGCATAGACTACCTATAAACAATAGGTGGCAAATAAGAAAAGAGAAGTTTTTCCTCAAAATTATCATGTGTTCGTGGCGATGTGTTAAGGAGAAATCTACCAAGCCACAGAAAATGATGTCATACCTGGGCCATTCTACAGAATTGGTCCGAAGTCAGAGTTGGAAATGTACTGAAAAGAATGTCTTTTTCCAAAAAAAAATTCTGTGTATGGAAATTGTATAATATTCAAGGTACACATTTCTAGTAATTTTGTAGTTAGTTCTTATATTGTATTTTCAGAAAAATACTCTCCCCAAATTGATTTAATTAGAAGGGTTGTATTGACATATTAAGATTTTGCTTACAACTAGATTGTAAATATATATATTTTTTGCTGTTTTATTAAAACTTCTTTAGAAGTAAATCTGTAACAATTGCATTTTTAACAACATTTCATGTCTAATTTATAAGATTTATTGTATTGTTGAATCCAATTCAATATTGAACAATTCCAAAGTTAAAGATTCATTAGTTTGAATCAAGCGGCAACCTCCCGGTCTCCCTCTTGAAGCCAACACGGAAGTGACTAAAACTGCAATTCATCGACTGGCCACTAGAGACTGGCTGCAAAAGGGAGTCAATCCCATAGACTCCCCATGTTAAAATGCCCAACTTTACAGCAGAAAAAAAAATGTTTACAGCCTGGTACAAAAAGTGGTTTTGGTCTATATAGCTAATTTTGCCCTTCATGTCAACTGTAAGGGGGTGAATTTTTTTATAACTCATCCGTTTAAATTATATTAAGCCTTAAAGTTCTGCATAATTTAGGGCGTGGGCACTTGAGTGACAGGTAGATTGCCGCAGCTGTCACCACCATCGCGCTAGGCGGGCGTGGTTTCAGCAACCAGCTCCACCCACGGAACGTCTCCTTTAAATGCATTTTAAATGTGTTTTTTGGTTGTGGGACAGCAGTTTGCACCAATTCTGTAGAATGACCCAACTATGCTGATTGGCTGATAGAAAGGTAAAAGGTGTATTTGGCAAATGCTATTAGGTGGCCTACGAAAACAAATTGGCACTGAAAAGACATCTACAATATAACGAAATTGTGCATCCAAGTCCAAAAACAGACAATTTTGTGTGGCAGTCAATCAACAAAGTTGGTTTTTGCAGCCATGTAGTTTTGGTGTTTTACTAGCAGGGGACTCGGATGTAACGCCCACAAAGTCGTCATCGGATTGGTGAAATCCACAGAATTTCAGGTAGACGTGTGTACCGTGTTCTTGTTCCTTCTGGAAACAAAGATGTTGTGATGCCAACCCCCCTCAGAGAAGAAAGCTGTCGTGTTTACACAATGAGTGATTATCATGATCAACTAAACGCTTGATTTTCAAAAGTATGTGAAATATGAAAAGTTCCCTCCTGGCTGCATAGACTCTTTAAAATGTGTCTAAGAATTTTACATTTTAAACGTGATTGGTTGCTTAACCTGTCAGTCATATAGCCTCTTGGGTGCTCCTTGGGTTCCCAGACCTTCTGCCATCAGTCTGAAGGTTTGACTATGCAAGACTAGGGTCATGCTAACCAGCCAAACGTTGACCCCTTAGTGGCTGCATTTATAAAAACACTTTAGTCTACACTATTAGAATTTTTCTTTTTACTACACTTGTGGATTTCAAGGTACATCCTATACCATCTTGTCTGTTTAGTTTACTTGAATTCTCTTCAGACTAAACAGATGTACACTGTAGATAAAAATAGTAGAAGACGAATTCCTTGAGATCTGTTGATTTGTACATGTTTTTATGTTAGGTTATTTTTTTACATGAAGTGTCAGAAGCTTTACAGATTTCACAAATATGAGTCTATATGATTCTCCAAGTCATACAGTGAAGACTGTTATATGCGTCCAATAAGACCCCATGACCTCCATTTAACTTAGAATTATGGCCTACCGTTCAATCGAAATGCTTAAGGCATTGCCATGGCCTCCCCATAAAAGTGAGACGACACAAGTATCATCTTTATTTACACTTAAAATTGAGAAGAAATAAATCTACCTTTAGTCTTTGTTGAATAAATATTCTCAGTTGGAGGCGATCTTGAGAGTAGCTATGGGCAGATTATTGATTTTATGTCATGGCTCATAGAAATATCTCTGCTGGCTAAATGAGAAGGTAACCTTCCCGGCTTCGTAGATCTGATCAGGTGATAGTCAAGTATTCCTTGAGGCATTATTTTCCTCCTGGATATGATGCAGGTAGTGAGAGGACTCCTTTACTGCCCTGCGTGTGATCAGCCATCCTTCACTTTTGATATGCCACTCCAAATGATGGAAGTCAGTCTGTGTAAGTATGCTGCCGGTTACCCTTTTACAGTCACTAGGGACACATACACACACATCTTCTGTCTTTTGAGCTGTCCAGAATGTCTGGATGACTTTGTACAAGATCTTACGTGAACTTGAAGGCATTGTTATGCATAATCTTACTGTGCTTCTTTAGTTGCAGATGCACTGTCAAAGTAACACAATGCCTTTTAGAGTCTGTGCTATCAAAAGGTGTCTGATCATGAGCCAGTGTTGTGGTTTTGCCCTCTTTGAATTTAACCTTCTCTTTTGTTATGACTTTTCTTACTGTGTTTTTTCTTTCTTATTTACACTCTTTGTAATAAGTAGCTTTGGGCACATGGAAGCCGACATTTATGTGTTTTTCCCAAAGCCACCATGCTGTCAACCCACTTTTGTATTATTCAAGTGCAGTACAGAGCTTTTATTTGGAGCACATGCTGTTAGACTGAAATTCAGTGCAAACGAACAATGGATTTGAATGTGGGCATCTTGAAAGTGTTGTGAAGCCTCATTTGGATTAAAACATGCAAAATTGTACCACACACAGTTTAAATGAATGCTTTGATTCTGGGTTGGCTGATGTACTACAGTAGCTAGTGTTGGAGCTTTGTTGTTTTTACATTTTGGGACATAGTGAGTAGTTATTTAGTCATATAGCTTATTCCAGGATTATTTTTAGTGAGCTAAAACATATGGGAATGGGAAAAAACATTTCTTACTGCATTTTTGTATAAAAAACAAACATTTTTGACCTTTTGGGCAAAAGTCAGTTTTTGTACAGACATGTGGTTGGGTGGAAATTTCAGTTCAACTGAAAAAAAGAGTATAATACTCTTTAAAGAAATTAAATAATACACATTTTTTCAGTGAAAAATTGCACTCTGAGCTGTTTCACAGCAACAGAAAGTTTCCACATTGACTGTCTCATCTTCCAAATTACAGCAAATTGACTGCTTACTGACATTGTTGCTAAAACTTTTGGGGAAAAGTCATTAATTTGTTGTAGCCAGTATTTTATCTGCAATTAGGGGCCAAGCACATTTTGTGGTTGCTTGGGGGAAAGTTATGAATTTGGCACACAGATAAAGGACAGTCTAATCTGACGAAATTCGTGCAAAAATGGACATGAGGCTACGTCTTTGCAGCTATTCTGACCAAACTTAGTATGTCTTATACTAAGCATGACCTGAGGGCACATGAGTAGTTTAGGCCCAGGGCCTCCTACTGGTCAAAACATATAAAAAATTGACATTTCTGCCTATAACTTCTAACTAGTTCAGCCAAAAATCATAAGATTGATTTCGTTAGATTTGGAGCGTCATACTGAATCAAACAATAACTTCTACTAACTTCTGAACTGTAAGGTCTTAAAGCAGAATTATTTTTCCTCTGATTCCTTAGCTCATACTGAGACAAATGCATAACAAAATTTACATTTCTACGGGTCAAGTTTTTTTGCAATTTTGAATTTTATGAAAAATCTACATTTTCAAACTCCTCCTAGATGGTTTGTCCAGTTTTCACCAAAATTGGCTAAGATCATATTCAGAGCATTCTGGCAAAAGGAGTTCAAAAACTTTTTGATATGGCAAACCGTTCTCGTAGAGCACGTTAATAAATTTGCCAAAGTTTGTCCAAACATGAGGCTATATCTGCATTGTTTTAGCAAATTCTTACCAGACTTACTACGTGTTATGACAAACATGATCTGAAGGCACACGAGTAGTTTCGGCACAGCGCCACCTACCTATCAGCTATCATAAGATTGATCGTTAGATTTGGACTGGCATACTGAATCAAACAATAACTTCTGAACTGTAAGGTCTTAAAGCTAAATTATTTTCCTCTGATTCCTTGGCTCATACAGAGTCAAATGTACATTTCTGCATGTCAAGATTTTTTGCAATTTTAAAGTTTACAAAAAAGTCTACTTTTTCAACCTCGTCATAGACTGTCAAATTTTCGTCAAAATTGTCTCAGTTCATCTTCAGAGCATTTTGAAAAAAAGATATCAAAAATATTTTGTTCCCGTAAACCACATTAACGAATTTGATGCAAAGTGTTAAACGCAAATAAACACAACGTTTATGTTGCACAGTTAGCACAATTTATTTTCTACATCTTCCGTCTCCTTCATCAAAAACACACTTCAACTCCGTTCCAACACAACTCTGCCCCCTTTTCCCCACGCGATCACTTTTGAACCTGTGCATGCGCTAACCGCAAATAACAAGGGAGGAAATAACATGTTAACACAAAGTATGAAGTGCAAAAATGGGCATGAGGCTATTTCTCTGCAACATTTTAGCGGATTCTGACCAAGCTTGGTATGCGTTATAACATGCATGACCTGAGGGCAAATGAGTAGTTTCGGCAAAATATATAACAATTTGACATTTCTGCTTATAACTTCTAACCAGTTTGGCTATAAGTTGTTAGATTTAGAACAGCATAATCAAATGATACCTAACTGTAAAATGTCAGCCTTTTTGGATGTTGGCTATTTTGAGTTTTGTAGTAAAATGCATCAAAAAATGTCCTTAACAGGTAGGGCAGAGTTGGGGAACCCTGGTCTTTACTGAGTAATTAAAGACTTCTCCTTAGCTCCTAATTTTACCTATATTGTGGTTGCCCTTTAATTGCTTTACTTGCACCTCTTTTTTTTTTTTTAATTTGTTAATTCCCAGCCTGTTTAGTGACAATTACGTGCTCCAAATATCAGGCTCAGCCTACGTAATTTGAGACAAGTGTGACAAAAATGCTTCAGTATTATTCTATATTACGTATGATTTTTTTTTTTTTTTTGCTCAGAAATCTAAAGGGACACGAGTGAGAACATAAAGCTTCTAGTCTGTTTAATGCATGTGATGCACGTTTCATTGCATGACTGTGAAATGCTGTCACCTTTTTTGTCCATGATTGACGTGAGGCATTTTATTCACTGGACCTTGCTGTCAGTGAATACTTTTTAAAAAATAGCTTCAGTCTATTCTCTTTATCTGTATGTAATCCAGATGGCACTCATTATTTGAATGTCATGGCCTTATATGTTGTTATTGCCACTGGCTAGTTCTGTAGCCTGAAATGTGGAATGTGTAATAAAGGTGCCAAGATGTGCTTCACCTGTAAATAAAACAGACATTCCCGTGGGCATTATCGCACATTACTGTCTCATGGCAAAAATACGCCGTCATTAAATTTCTATTTCAAAGGTAATTAAAATTCAAATTTAATGGAGAGGTGAAGGTAATCTGTTGCTAATCAGATTTTGTGTACTCATTCTTAATGGATTACTCACGACTAAGAGTCAGAGAACCAGAAAGCCCCTCATGCACCTGTGCATATCATCATTAGTATATTTCAAGGACCTCCCAGTGATATGCCCATGTGGGCAATGCTTCATATAAAACTGTTGTGTAGTAGATGATAAACTGAGTTATATAGTCCAAATTGTAATGATACAAGCTGTTCGATTGTAACACCTCGTTTTCATGAAACAAAACAAACATCCCTTTCTTTGGTTACAGTCTTGTATTGACAAAATGTCCAGATAAATGCTTTCATTGTCAATAAATACTTGCAGTTTGAGGCGACTTGAGCAATGTGGTGACTACTAATGTGATGGAATCACTCGTACAGTTACAAACTGCATTCAGCTGTGTGGTATTTGGTAGTTTTTGTGCCCATACCACTCAGTTTAAGCTGCAAGCATTTCAGTAAGGTAAAGATCTGGGATTTTACATTCCCATTTCTAATTCTCCGTTTGATTCTTTGATTCATTCCTTCATGGATTTGATTGAGTGTTTTGAGCCATTGTATTGTTGCAGTCCATATGGTTCAGCTTCAGCCCTTTGAAAGATGCCCTTTCATTCTCCTACGGTAATGCGAAATTCATGGTTGAATTTTTGATGACATGCTGGCCAGATTCTGAGCTAGACTTACTGAGCCAGTATTTTTTTTTCTTTTGATTTTGGGATAAAAAAATCACTCATGTTCTTGACCGGTTTTGTGAGATTCACCTGTGGAGTCTTATTCATTCATCTATCTGCCAGTATATGATTGAACACTGCATAGCTAGAAACAAGATGCACACACAGCGAGCAGAGAGATTGTATTGAATCATATTGATTATGTCAAAATGTAATAAGAATGCTGTTTAAATTCCAATTCAGTTGTAAAATTTTAATTCAAGTGGTAAACCGGATGCAGAGTTGCAATGTAAAGAAGTAGAATCAAAATGAATTGAAGATCATGTAACAGTTTCTGAAGACAAACATTGAATGCTGGCTTGACCAACATTTTAAAGAATTAGTTCACTCCTGAATCACTGCTGCTCACTCCCATGTCATCCAAGACGTTCATGTCTTTCTTTCTTCAGTCAAAAAGAAATTAGAAATTAGGCAAAAGGGCATTTTACGAAGCTACGAGAATACTTTTTGTACGGAAAGTAAACAAAAATAAGGACTCTATTCGACAATTTGTCTCCTCCGTGTCACCGTAGCGCCATTTTGGAGAATATCCGCTGGGCGCAAACAGTGTACGCTGAATCAAAGGATAAAACCGTAAATAAACATAGAAAACGTATCCGTGTGGTGTTGCTGAGACAGAACAGCGTACGCTGTTTGCTTACTCTGCAAAATGGACATACAGTGACGCAGAGGAGATGAATTGTTGAATAGAGTCGTTATTTTAGTTTTCTTTGCGTACAAAAAGTATTCTCGTAGCTTTGTAAAGTTATAGTAGAACCACTGATGGCAGATGGACTATTTTGATGATGTCTTTCATACTATTCTGGGCACTTAACAGTGGTATTTACTTGGCAGTCAGTGGGACAGTCTCAAACCATCCGGTTTTCATCCAAAATATCTTAAATTGTTTTCCCGAAGACTAACAAAGCTTTTAGGGGTTTGGAACGACATGGGGGTGAGTAAGTTATCAAACCTGAAAGTCTGAGATTTTATCGACCTTATGGAAAGACCTTATGGAAAGTTAAATAGGTAGATAGACAGAATTCAGTGAGTTCCTCTTCCTGCCATTCCAGTTCATATTCCACTTCAGTTTTTATGGGGCATGGCCAATTCAATTCAAACTGAGCTAATGAACTGAAAGGGAGCCAATTCTTCATTTCTAAAATTTGTTCAACCCTGCCACTCAAGACGGATTTCTGGGGTAATGCTTTTCATTAGAGTCTGAACAGACATGGATTAGTTATATGTTGTGCATCCCAGCTTGTAAATTAAATTTTTTTTATGTTTTTTGTGATCCAGAGCAGTTTGTACATATGTATGTACAAGTATAAATACAGGAATGGCTACTCATATGTTTGGATACTGCTAATATGAGTAGGAGTGTCTGCTGAATAACTAAATCTAAATGTGAATATCTGCCCACTGGGAGACTAATCTCTGTTTATGAGCCAGATTCCCTGCAGATGAGAGCTAGCTTCTGTCCTCGCAAATTGTTTGCTTTCCTTTGCTTTACACTCTGACTGTCAAGTGGGCTGAGGCTTTTCTCTCTAGCTGTCTCGCTGCATTTCTTTCCTACCTTTTTCTCTCTCTCTTCGCTTTTGTTTTTTCAACTGTTCATTGTTTCTCAGTTTTCTGGAGCGAAGCCCCATATGTTTGCGCTCATGTGCTCGCTATTATGATAGCTTATCCGTTTCTTGATGGCGAAGAGCAGCCTGATGGATGTCCCACTCATTCCTCCACATATGTCTAATCCCTTGGCACAGTCTTGTGCATAGTTTTTCCTCTTCTGAATAGCTGTATGATTTAGTTTATGTAAGCAGACTTGCCTCTGTTTCTCCACAGGAGATGAGTCCTTGACTCTGGCGGGGGAGATTGGCAGGCGGATGCCTCGCTGGAGGCAGAGTCCCATCTTCTTTGTCATATTTCCCTTCCCTTGTCAGTTTTGCTCTCCACGAGATGCATATCTCCACACAGTGTTACGTAAGGCCATCTCCTTGCAGTGCAACGATAGGAAGTCACAGCGAGGTTCAGAGGGTGCTTACCTCACTTGGCACACTGCTCTACGAGGCGTGTTTAGGGCAAGCGTGCTATATAAAGTAAGCATTGAAACACTGAGTTTGCAGGTAGGTTATGACCTTGCAGCTTTGTGAGAATCTTTAGAGAACAGCAGGTGCATAACGAGGCGGTGTGGAGCGGCAGCAACTTTATACAATTGTTACGCTAGCCGACATCTCCTGCGTTGGGTAATTCCATTACCCACCTACCCACGTAATCTGCCTCCTCCTGAAAAAGGTTTAAGCTCTACCAGATGCCAAGCAGGAACATTGCAGCGTGGCGAAAGTGCAATGGAGTCATGCAGAGCAAAGACAATCTATCATATGTACTCCTTATCTCTTTTAGTGGCATTGTCGTCATTACTGATTTGTTTGTCCGGTATACAATGCTATCCGGATATCCGTGCTTCATCCTCCATCCTTATTAAACTGAATGGTTTCAGTCAGTCAAATTCTCTCTCTCTAACGATGCCCATAGGGTTTTTAACATGCTCTCCAAGTGCAAGGGTGTTGCTTCTTTTTTAGTCCCAGCCAATGGCAGATTTGTATTTGTGACCCTGGACCACAAAACCAGTCATAAGGGTCAATTTTTTGGAATCTGAATCTGGAATCTGAGGGTGCGAAACATCGAAATATTGGGAAAATCACCTTTAAAGTTGTCCAAATGCATAATACTAATCAAAAATTAAGTTTTGATGAATTTACGGTAGGAAATTCACAAAATATCTTTATGGAACAAGATCTTTATTTAATACCCTAAGGATTTTTGGCATAAAAGAAAAATCGATCATTTTGACCCATACAATGTATTGTTGGCTAATTGCTACATATATACCCATGCTACCTATGAGGTTTTGTGGTCTAGGGTCACATTTGACAAGCTTTGTACTTGGTCTCAGTGTTAGGTTTCCCAAGAATTTGGTTGATGGGTTCCAAATATCTGTTTAAGCATCTTGCTGAAATACTATAAGTCGACTACAACTCGGTCTGAGTTATTTCATAGTTCAGATATTGAATAAATCACGGATAAACCAGCTGCACTGAAGAAGCAAATGCGCATTTAATTGGGCAAACTGCTCTCAGAACACCTGTTGTCTCAAAACTGAGTCTTTCCTACTGGCTACATGTATCCCACAAGTCTTGTTTTGTGCCTTGAAAAGGATTTGGTATAAATGCTGATCTGGAAGTTAGTAAGTCTTTATATATCTAGGGCAATATGGGAATATTGGATTAAATGTTAGGACCTAACAGTATCAAAACATTATTAGCCAGCTTCCCAAGGATGTACTTTGTGTGTGTGTGTGCACGCGTTTCCACTACTGATTGAATAAACCGTGCTTGGTTCGGTAGATCCTTTTGTGTGAAATTGGGAATGACACTTTATATAAGCGATCATTCTGACTTTCATGCCTTATCCATCAGCTTGCACTATACTCTGATTCAGTTTTGTGTGTGTTACAGTACAGTACATTTAAACATTTCTTTTGTGAATGGCTGTGCCCATTGGCAGATGCTTATTCACTTGTATGTGAGCATGACTTCCATTTTAAAAATTTCAATTACTGGTTAAAATGACTCAAAAGTGTGCTTTTTTTTTTTTCCTTTTCACTCCCCATTCCATGTACATTTTCAAACTTGGATCATCTGATGGATCATCAATAAAAACGGTCTCCTGCTATCGAAATATACAGTGCCTTGCGAAAGTATTCATACCCCTTCATTTTTCCATGTTTTATGTTGCAGCCTTATGTTAAACTGCTTTAAATTACTTTTTTTCCCACATCAATCTACACTCCATACACCATAATGACAAAGCACAAAACAGGTTTGTGCAACTTTGCAAATTTATAAAAAATAAAATAAAAAACTGAAATAATTCCATTGCATAAGTATTCATACCCTTTTCTGGGACACATGTAATTTATCTCAGGTGTACTCTTATCGCTTGTAGGTGTTACTACACTTTGAGTGGATTGTAACTGTGGCAAATTCATTTGATTCATACTCATATGATTTGGAAAGGCACACACCTCTCAGAAAAGGCCTAACAGCTGTAAATGCATATCAGAGCAAAAACCAAGCCCTGAGGTCAGAATAACTGCCTGTAGAGCTCAGAAACAGTCTTGCGTAAAGGCACAGATCTGGGGAAGAGTTCCAAAAAACATTCTGCTACATTGAAAATTCAAAGAAACATGTAGCTGCCGTTATCCATAATGGAAGATGCTTGGAACACCTAGGATTCTTCCTAGAGCTGGCCTCCTGGCCAAACTGAGCAATTGATGGAGAAGGGTCTTGGTAATCCAGTGACCAAGCATCTGATGGTCACTCTAGTTGAGCTCCATGATCATATATGCAGATGGAAGAAAACTTACAGATGGACAAACATCACTGCAACACTACACCAGTCCGGTCTTTATCCTCAGTAAAGACATGAAAACCCACTTTGAATTTGCAAAAAAAAAAACACCTAAAGGACCCTCAGATTGTGAGAAAGAAGATTCTCTGGTCTGATGAACCTCTTTTCCAACCATCATGTTTGACGGAAACCAAGTACTGCTCATCACCTGCAGAGTACCATCCCAACAGTAAAGTGTGGTGGTAGCAGCCTCATGCTGTGGGACTGTTTTTCAGCGGCAGGGACTGAACGACTTGTCAGAGTGGGATAGCGCAGTACACCAAAATATTGAGCCTTAATGAAAACCCAGTCTAGAGTATTCAGTACCTCAGACTGTCCAGAAGGTTCACCTTCCAAAAGGACAGTGACCCTAAGCACACAGCAAAAGTGGCTTATAGACAACTCTGTGAATGTCCTTGAGTGTCCCAGCCAGAGCCTTGGCTTGAATGCAGTCAAATATTTCTGGAGAAACCTGAAAATGTCTGCCAGACCCCATCCAAGCTGTCAGAACCTGAAAGGTGAAGAGGTGAGGCAAAGAATGGCAGATAATTGTCAAATTTGGATGTGCAAAGCTTGTCGTATCATACTCAAAAAGACTTGAGGCTGTAAAGGTGCTTCAACTGAGTACTGAGTTAAGGGTATGAATACTTATGCAATGTACTTATTTCAGTGTTGTATTTTTAATAAATTTGCAAAGTTGTCACAAATCTGTTTTTTGCTTTGTCATTATGATGTATGGAGTGTAAATTCATGTGGGAAAAATGTCATTTAAAGCAGTTTAAAACATAAGGCTGCCACATAAAATGTGAAGAAAAGGGGTATGAATACTTTTGCAAGGCACTGTATATCAATTCAGGTATTGAAAACCTTTCTTTTTCTTTTTCCTCCTTCATGTCAAATAGAGATTTCTTTAGTCGTTGTAGTGATATGAAGTGGAGAGCCTTGAGTCTCTTAAGCTCAGATTAAATAAAGAGCTACAAAATCAAGGCATCAGAGAGGGCTTGAGATATGAGAGACGAGTGCAGATCAGGAGATTGAGGGGTTGACTCGGCCACTTTGAAGAGTGACAGAAGGTCGAGGGCATGAGGAGGAAGAAGGGCTTGTCAAGGGACTTGGGTCAAAAGCATAATTGCAAGCTTCTTATCTGGGTAACTGTTCTCGCACTGTGAAGCTCCCTCTTCCCTCCTGCATCACGTTTTGCGTGACTCAGAATAGTACCAGAATGGGGGCTGAAAAAGGAAAGCGAGGAGGAGTGAAGAGATTGAGGAAACGGATGCTGTTGAATGAGAGGAGGTGAAAGTGAGCAATCGGCCATAAAGGACATCTGTATGCAGATAAATGCGCCTCAGTCACCACCTACGTACCCTTGAGAGACAGCATGCCAATTTATCACTTCAACGATGGGCGTTCTCTGGTACCGAATAGTGGGAAATCAATAAGCAGAGATTTGAATACCGTCCACACCAAAAAAAAAAATAGTGTATCCAGCTACAAAAATAATGTGAGTCCTGCTGGATTACCTAGGCATAAACACCACTGTTAGAGTAGATGTGTTATGTAATTTGATTGCGACAAAAACAAGGAGGGACAGAAGTCTGGTTTATTGTTTTAAGGTCCCATCCCATGTTTTGTTGTCTAGTGGAACTGTTGTACACAATAGTACAACATACTGAACAGGCTGTACCTCTGTTTCTTGCTACTTTTTTCAGGGGTAGTTCACCCAAAAATGCTAAATACTGTCATTTATTACCCCCCGTTTATCTTTGGAACACAAGTTAATATATTTTTGATGAAATTTGAGAGCTTTCTGACCTTGCATAGACAGCAATGCAACTACCACATTCAAGATAGGGGTTGACAGATGTGATTTTCAGGGCCGATGCTGATTATTACAGATCAAGTAGACCGGTAACCAGTATTTTTAGCTGATATATATTTCTGGTGTAAAAATGAAAATTAATGTCAAAATTGAGAATGACAAGGGCTTTGACAAAAACTTTCTTTAAATACTTTTAAATTGTTTGACCAGCAAATCAGTTTTGAAAATGACAGATACTGATTATTACATATTAAGTAGACCGATAACCGATATTTTTAACTGATATGTATTTCTGGTGTAAAAAAGAAAATTAATGTCAAAATTTAAAATAACAAGGGCTTTGACTAAAACTTCTAAATACTTTTAAATTGTTTGATCTGCAAATCTGTTTTGAAAATGACTGCTACTGATTATTACAGATCAAGTAGAACGATAATCGATATGTATTTCTGGTTTAAAAATGAAAATTAATGTCAAAATTAAGAATAACAAGGGCTTTGAGAAACAAGTTTTAAATACTTTTAAATTGTTTGATCGGCAAATCAGTTTTGAAAATGACCAATACAGATTATTACATATTAAGTAGACTGATAACTAATATTTTTAGCTGATATATAATTCTGGTGAAAAGCTGAAAATTAATGTCAAAATTAAGAATAACAAGGGCTTTGAGAAACACGTTGTTTTAAATCATTTTAAATTGTTTGATCGGCAAATCAGTTTTAAAAATGACCGATACAGATTATTACATATCAAGTAGACCGATAACCGATATGTATTTCTGATGTAAAAATTCAAATTAATGTCAAAATGAAAAATAACAAGGGCTTTGACAAACACTTTTTAAATACTTTTAAATTGTGTGATCGGCAAATCAGTTTTGAAAATGACCGATACAGATTATTATATATCAAGTAGACCGATAACCAATATTTTTAACTGATGTGTATTTCTGGTGTAAAAATGAAAATGTAAAAATTAAGAATAACAATGGCTTTGACAAAAATACTTATAAATTGTTTGATCAGCAAATCTGTTTTGAAAATGACCGATACAGATGATTACATATCAAGTAGACCGATAACCGATATTTTTAAATGATATATAATTCTGGTGAAAAACTGAAAATTAATGTCAAAATTAAGCATAACAAGGGCTTTGGCAAACTTTCTTTAAACACTTCTAAATTGTTTGTTCTGCAAACTGGATTTGAAAATGACTGATAGCTACCAATAACCATGAAAATGCTAAACATTGGTGCAGATAATTGGTCGGCCCCTGCTTGGAAAGGTAGTAAGGACATCATTGGTCCATGTGACATTAGTGGTTCAACCGACCTTGAACATGGTAGTTGCCTTGCTGTCTATGCAGGATCAGAAAGCTCTAAGATTTAATCAAAAATATATTAATTTGTGCTCCAAAGATGAATGAAGATCTTACATTAATAACAGAATTGTAATTTTCGGGTGAACTTCCCTTTAAGTCAAATTCCACCTTCAGAATCAATAACCAAAGAGGAAAAGCCACAGCCAGTATCACATTTTGTGTCAAAAGGTGTGGGGTTGTCTCTGCGACTCATAGTGTTATTCAAGGTGACTCCATCACATCTGTCCAACAGACAAGCTCCAAACCTTCAGAACACCTTGTTCGCTTCCCTCAACAAGTTATGACACATTCTCCAAGCAGTGTGAGGGTTCGGAAATAAGCAGGAACAGCTGAAACATGGTGTGGGCATGTAAACGTACACTCACACACAGCATGCAGCTCTTTATCACTGGCGAGCAGAGAGGAGCTTCAGGGCAACGCGAGTCGTGACAGACCTGTAGGACAGCAAGCTGCACCATGGTACCTCTCCCCTGCTGTTACCCACAGCGCCTTCGCTGCGAGTTCCCGTGGGAAAGGACCAGCGAGATCCAAACATGACACAAGGAATCAATGTTTTCGCCTTAGCAGATGGAGGAACACAATAGGAAGGGACAAACACTTCGTGGGAAGACTAGACCTTACCTTTAAAAAGTCGACTTTGGTTCCAGATAGATAAAATTGGTTTGACTTAATGCCAGACGCATTGACAGTGTTTGGATTTCCGGGGGAGTTTTCGAGGAAGCTAGTCTGCCAGTCTGTCAGCACATCATCTCCTGTCCACATCCATGTATCAGACAACTGACAGTACTGTCAGACTGTCAGGATAAATTGATATGACATGACAATTTGTGAGTTCTGACAGGTAGTACATACAGTATATACCTACTTAATAATTACTCATGGTGCTGCTTGTTAAAAGATTTTGGTGCTGTCTTCCGTGGTTATCCACCCACTGCATTTTACCAGTTGAGCTATTTTGAGTCAGGCATTTGTGTGGGCTCCTATCATTTGAGTCTGGTTCTTATTGCTGGCCTGGAGAGCTATTCTGTTTCATGTAGTGTCTCCATCAACTGCAACCTAATTGTGCCACTGCTTAGAAACCCTCTCATCTTTGAAAGAATAGCCATGGGGAAATGTTTTCCTTTTTTCTTTTATTTTCCATCTTCAATATCATTCAGTCTCGTCTGAACGTCTGATCTTTGTCTTTGTTCCCTGCTGTCTCCTTTTCTCTGTAAATGTCTTTAACTTTCTCTTTGCAAGTCACTCCCACCTATTCTTCTGAGTTCTGTCCTACTTGATTTTTGTAAAGTCAATATGAAATCAGATTTGACACTGTTTACTTTTCCTATGCTTATTGTGCTCATCTGAGCGGCAGGTTGTTTCAAAGGAAAACGTCTTTGTAATGTTTTATCACAGTACCTCACTTTTGACAAGACTTTACTTCTGGCGCATTGGCTACAAAGGCTGTTGGATAGTGTTAAATAATGTAGTTAGAAATCTTGCTAATGGTTTATAGTTAGCATGGTGGCATTTTAGGAGGAGAGTAGTCTTCTACAATCAGCTATGAACTTTGTAGAATCTCGAACCTATTTTTCATTGTTCAATCATTTCCCATGAGATAAAATGTTTCAGTATATTGTTTCTCTTCAAAATACAACACATTACAGAAGTTACATGGGTTTAGAAGGCTGTTTCAGGTTGGCTTTTATCACTGACAGGTACCAAATGAATACCT
Organism: Labeo rohita; assembly: GCF_022985175.1. NCBI lineage: Eukaryota > Metazoa > Chordata > Actinopteri > Cypriniformes > Cyprinidae > Labeo > Labeo rohita. Next base: position 10,979,617 of record NC_066893.1, read on the forward strand.
CCATTAGACAATGTCAGGAAATGGCTGAATAAACAGCAAGTCTGAGAATTTCCTTCCTGACCTTAGGTCTCTGAAAATGGTGCTGGTAACTTTCACTTAGAGAGCAATCATGCAAACCTTTTAGAAAGTTTGCTTGCTGCCCTCAAAAATTCAGGTTTACAACACTCCAAACCTGAATGTAGGCACACTTTGGTTTGAGTGGTTATTTGGTGCCATTTGGCAATGCGTTTCCACTAATGGGATTGAACAAAAGCTTGTGGCAGAGACAGGAGCAGCCATCAGGGTTGTTAGCTCTGCATGTTGTTCTGTGATAAATGTCTGCAGCGTTTCTTCTCCATTAGCTCCCAATGGTGCCAAGGGAGAATCACTGTCGTATACACATACACACGTTCTCTCTTCACTCTTTATTGCTCTCTTTGTTTCTCTCTCTCTCTCTTTGTTTTTGTCTGTTGATCCTTATAGAAATTGCTAGGGGTGGATGTTTGTTTTGGAAAAACTCAATCACAGGTGGACATGAGTGTATTTGGTGACATTAGAGAGTGGAGGAATTGGTAGCTTCTGTTTGAGCTAAATTGTTTTTCCTCTAACAAGGTCAGATTTAACCCTCTTGGGAGTTTGTAGTAAACTCACAGATGGCAGGGTTGTAAGTTTTGAGTCCTGTATAATCTCTATATAGTTTAGTCTATAGAACTAAAAGTCTGAAAATCTGTGTGTGACTTCACTTCAAAGGAATGCCACTACCAAACACCTTTTTGTTCAGCAATTAAGCACACTTTTTTGGGTGTTATTCCATGACATTTAGTTTTTATTTGTGTATATTTGTTCATAACTGTGCTAGCTAACCATGTGCTGATTAGAATCTTTGAAGTAGGTTCAAAAGTATCTAAAATTGTCACTACCGAAACAGTCATGACCAAAACATTTGATAAGGTTTAGGTAGTGACATCACGTTTTTTTGGGGTGTTATTCCATAAAATTTTGTTTTTGTGTGTACAGCTGTTCAGAATTGTCCTAGCTAACCATGTACTAATTAGCATCTTTGAGCTAGGTTCAAAAGTATCTAAAATTGTCGAAAACGAAACAGTCACAACTAAAACGTTTGGTGAAGTTTCGGTAGTGACATCATGGGGTGTTTTTGGGTGTTATTCTATAAAATTTAGTTTTTATTTGTGTATATTTGTTCATAACTGTGCTAGCTAACCATGTGCCAATTAGCATCTTTGAGCTAGGTTCAAAAGCATCTAAACTGTCACTACCAAAACAGTCATGACCGAAACATTTGGTGAAGTTTCAGTAGTGACATCACAGGGTTTTTTTGGGTGTTATTCTATAAAATTTAGTTTTTATTTGTGTATATTTGTTCAGAACTGTGCTAGCTAACCATGTGCCAATTAGCATCTTTGAGCTAGGTTCAAAAGCATCTAAATTGTCACTACCAAAACAGTCGTGACCAAAACATTTAGAAAGGTTTTGGTAGTGACATCATGTTTTTTGGGGGAGTGTTATTCCATTAAATTTTGTTTTTATTTGTGTATATTTGTTCAGAACTGTGCTAGCTAACCATGTACTGATTAGCATCTTTGAGCTAGGTTCAAAAGTATCTAAAATTCTTGAAAACTAGACAGTCACGACTAAAATATTTGGTGAAGTTTTGGTAGTGACATCATGTTTTTTTTTTTGAGTGTTATTCCATAAAATTTTTTGTTTTTGTGCACCTATTAAGAATTGTGTTACCTAACCATGTGCTGATTAGCATCTTTGAGCTAGGTTCAAAAGCATCTAAATTGTCACTACCGAAAAGTGACATCATGGGGTTTTTTTGGGTGTTATTCCATAAAATTTATTTTTTGTTTGTGTATATTTGTTCAGAACTGTGCTAGCTAACCATGTGCCAGTTAGCATCTTTGAGCTACACTGTAAAAAATAAAAAACACAATTTGTTGAGTCAGCTTAAAATAATTTGTTACCCTGCTGCCTTAAAATTTTAAGTTCAGGCAACTAAAATAAGTTTAGTCAAATTGAAATGTTAAGTTGTACTAAGTAACAACTTAGATATTTGTGTTTGCTAAACTTAACAGATGGGTAAGTAACCCAGCTGACTTAAAATTTTAAGTTGATTCAAGTGTCACTTAGTATAATTTAACATTTCAAGTTGAATAAACTTTTTTTTGAGTTGGCTGAACTTAAAATTTTAAGGCAGCCAGGTTACAAATTATTTTAAGTTGACTCAACAAATTGTTTTTTTACAGTGTAGGTTCAAAAGCATCTAAATTGTCACTACCAGAACAGTCATGACCGAAACATTTGGTAAGGTTTCGTTAGTGACATCATGTTTTTTTTTTTTTTTTTTGTTTTTTTTTTTTTGTGCTAGCTAACCATGTACTGATTAGCATCTTTGGGCTAGGTTCAAAAGTATTTACAGTTGTCACTACTGAAACAGTCACAACCGAAACATGTCATCATTGTTTTGTTAGTGACAAACGGTCCGAGATCGCCTGAACGAGGTGGTCTCAGCTCGTTTGAAAACGAACTCTGGAGCGGTTTGATTTTTGAAGAAAACATTCCAGGATTTTTCTGCATATAGTGGACTTCAGAGGGGATCAGCAGGTTGAAGGTCCACCTACGTCACGTGTAACCTTTCCAACATGATTACGCAATGTGTGAGGTCAAGCTAGTGCAAGACGTTTGTGGTTAAAAAGCATGTACGTTTTTATTTATTTATTTATTTTTTTTAACAAATGACTTATTGTTTCGCTAGATAAGACCCTTTTTCTTTGGCTGGGATCGTGTAGACCCCGTTGAAGCTGCACTGAAACTGCAGTTTGGACCTTCAACCCATTGATCCCCTTTAAAGTCCACTATATGGAGAAAAATCCTGGAATGTTTTCCTCAAAAACCTTGATTTCTTTTTGACTGAAGAAAAAAAGACAAGAACATCTTGGATAACATGGGGTGAGCAAATTATCAGGAAATTTTAATTCTGGAGTGAGCTAATCCTTTAAACATGTATTTTAAGTCATATGAGGTCGTGTGACAACAATGTTGCATTGTGTTTAAATCGCTTGTCATTGCATAATGCATACTTTTACTCAAATAGTTGGCAGGACATGAGTGTAGAGTGGCTATGGAGTATAATTTATTATTATAATTTTGATGATAATAAAAGTGCTAATATTACACACTGGTGTTTCAGTAAAGAGATGCATTGAGGCATGTTTGTTGAAGGAGAGGTAAGTGTGTGTGTATGTGTGTTTGATTAGTAGGAGGAGTATGTTTTGTCAAGGCTTGGGAGGAGAGTGCCAGGTGACACCTGTTCTCTGACGTCCTTGTGGACTTGCCTTGTGACACTTGATATGTAGGAATGTAGAAAAAGTTACCCTTTTTATTAGGATTCACTATAAGCCATCCTAGTATTTTAGTTTCTTGATGGTGTTAAATGAAAAAAGCATCCACAATTGTCATTTACTCACTTGTGTTTATTCAAACTTGTAAGAAAGTCTTATGGCTTTTAACAACATAATTTTCCTTTAATACCTTTGTTTAATTGTATCTATTATAACATTTTAGAATTACTTCAGGCGTATTTTTAATCTAAAAGATGATTTGAATGTCTGTACTCATTAAGGAAGGGTGGCAGCTGGTATTCGATTCACGACTGGTGTTTTTACCCTTTGCCACGGATATAAAAAACAGAAAGCGATTTGCTGCAGCTCAATTGCTGCAGCAGCCAGGCTGGTCCTTGGAAGCCGACTCTTGCCACGCAGCGGATGATGTTGCCATGACGATGTGAAAGGGTTGTCATGCTCAGGGAGTGGCAATAGCAAAACGCCAATGGAAGAATGTGAGAAATGAGAACAAAAGAAAAATAATTTTTAAGAATGAGAAAATGGAGAGCGTCTGAATAGCAGGCTTGTGATATAACCGCAAAAGAAAGAAACTCTGTACTAAGTGAGCAGCTGTGTACATAGATGGTGGTCTCACCACCTCAGAACCATTTGGGAGCATTAAAGGAGAAGTCCACTTCCAGAACAACGATTTACAAATAATTTACTCACACAATCGTCATCCAAGATGTTCATGCCTTTCTGTCTTCAGTCGTGAAAAAATTATGGCTTTTGAGGAAAACATTTCAGGATTTTTCTTCATATAATGGACTTCAATGGTGCCCGCTATTTTGAACTTCCAAAATGTAGTTTAAATGCAGCTTCAAAGGGCTCTAAACGATCCCAGCCTAGGAAGAAGGATCTTATCTAGCGAAATGATCTGGCATTTTTTTTGGAAAATAAAAATTAGTTTACTTTTTAAGCACAAAAGCTCATGTAGCACTAGCTCTGGGATGCGCGTCCACGACGCTCTGTACTATTGAATCACGTTGAAAGGTCACGCAGAACTACAGACCCAGTGATTACAAAGCGAACGTCCAAAGACTAATGAAGTGCAAGTAAGTCAAATGTTGTTTACAAACAAAAAGGTAATGATGTCAGACGATTCTGAAGTTGTAGGATAAAAGAAGATGGAGTTTTTCACCATTCTCTACCTTTTTGAGCCGGAGTACACAGATGATGAACTTGGACGCAAGCTTTTGTGCTTAAAGTATACAAATTTTTCTTTTTTGAAAAAAAAAAAAAAATGACAGATTGTTTCACTAGATAAGACCCTTCTTCCTCGGCTGGGTTTAGAGCCCTTTGAAGCTGGATTTAAACTGCATTTTGGAAGTTCAAAGTGTGAACTAGAGTAAACCTGGACTCTAAGTCTAAAATGCTTTCGCCCACTACAGTCACCATTTGAGCTGGTATTTCACTATTATTATTAAACTTTTGATTTCTGTCCTTCTCATGTGAATTAACTCTCCAGCAGCAAGGTTGTCCTAGGGTGATTTTACACTTGCTTTTGAAAAAGTTTGATTTTATAAATGGCCCAATATACCACAGTATCTTGTTGATATTCCAACACAGTACTTTTGGACATGATTATCGTGTTGTGAAAATCTGATATCTTGGGAGTCTCTTATCATTATATAAAGAGTTCAGATGCAAAACCAGCTAAATCCATCCGACGTTTTTCTTTAAAATGAGCGTTTCTTTCTGGCTACTTTGTATAGATTTCTATGTAAGCACTGGCACTTCTGATTGGGTTGAGGCTGAAATTTAGCGAGTTTGAAGTAAAAGTATTTGATGGACGCATAATATGTGTTAGGAGCATTCACTCAGTATCATTATCCCATTTTTGACCGAGATGCCTTTTAGCTGGTTTTGCATCTGAACTCTTCATATTCATTAAATCATTTGGCTTAGAATCAAGGTATATGTGCCCACTCATTTTCCATGTATGTTTTTATTTTGCCTTTGCGTGAACCCTACTGGAGACCCTGGAAAAACCACTTTCACAACCAGACAATATTAGTTCTGACATCAACCAGACTCAGGTCCAGCACATAAAGTTTTGTGAAAAATACTGTTATGGCCTTTTCACACTGTCAGCATTTTGCAATTACTAGAAGTCATGCTATTTAATGCTATTCAATGCTATTTAAGCTTCTTCTTTTGAGACAAAATTTAGACTGTATCTCCTCCTAGAGTTTTCGAGCTAGAACCACCAAACTTAGGTCAGACCTTGCCAGATAATCTTTTTGAACTGATCCAACTTATGATTTTCGCTTAACAGACTTTCAAAACTATAAACAATCCCATAGACTTTCATTAAACCGTCTATCACTAGCAAAGCTTAATGACTATCCTAGAACAACATGGTAAATCATCTTAGCAACATACCAAAACATGCTAATCATGCTAACAACATGTTAACAATATTCTAATCATGTTAGACACATACTAGCAACAGGGTAAGCATGCTAAAATATGTAACTCATGCTTAAAACATGTTAACAGTAGATCTATTCATGTTGTGCCCAAATAGCACACGTACGTCTGCAAGATGTCTGATAAAGATCTCTTGATCTGGAAGCATCTGCTGTGTACAAACGTCTGGTAGCAACATGTTAATCATGTAAAAACATGCTAGCAAATTTCCTTAGCATGATTGAAAATGTGCTAGCAACATGTTAAATCATGTCAGCAACATATTAAATATGTTAATCGTGGTAACCATGTTAACAATATTCTAATCATGTTAATCATTGTAAAATGCTAGCAACATCCTAATCATGATAAAAACATGCTAGCGACATGCTAAATCATGTTAACATACTAAAACATGCTAATCATGCTAACAACATGTTAACAAAATTCTAATCATGTTAGAAACATACTGGCAACATGCTAATTATGATGGTAACATGTAAATCTTGCTAAAAACATGTTAACAAAACCCTGCTGAAAAAACAGCCTAGGCTAGTTGGCTGGTTTTAGCTGGTTTAAGTTGGAAGTAGCTGGTTTTAGCTGGTCTCCCAGGCTGGTCAGGCTGGTTTTAGCTGGTCGTTCCAGCTGGTCTCCCAGCCTGACCAGCTAAGACCAGTCAAGACCAGTCTGGAAGTGGCCAAAACACCTCTACATCATGTTAGAAACATACTAGCAACATTTAATCATGTTAAAAAACAAGCTGAGCATGCTAACAACATGTTAACAGTATTCTAATCATGATAAAAACATGCTAGCAACATGTTAATCTTGCTAAAAACAGGTAAATCATATTTAAAACATGATAGTACCATGCTAATCATGTTAACAACATGGTAATCATGCTAGAAACATGTACATCATGCGTAAACATTTAATCGTGCTATTAACTTAGCAACCATGATAGCAAAATGTAAAAACATGCTAGCAAATTTCCTTACCGTGATTGAAAATGTGCTAGCAACATGTTAAATCATGTTAAAAAACATGCTAGCAACGTCCTAATCATGAAAAAAACATGCTAGCAAAATGTTAAATCATGTTAACATACTAAAACATGCTAATCATGCTAACAACATGTTAACAATATTCTAATCATGTTAGAAACATACTAGCAACATGCTAATTATGATGGTAACATGTAAATCTTGTTAAAAACGTGTTAACAAAACTCTAAAAAAACAGCCTAGGCTAGTTGGCTGGTTTTAGCTGGTTTAAGCTGGTCTCCCAGCCATGGAAATGGCCAAAACCCTTCTAAAACCAGCCTGCTGACCAGCTGTGACCAGCGAAGACCAGCCTAGATGACCAGCTGGTTTTAGCTGTTTTTTCAGAAGGGTAATCATGTTAGGAACATACTAGCAACATTTAATCATGTTAAAAACATGTTGATCATGCTAACAACATGTTAAATCATGTAAGCAACATACTAGAACATGCTAATCATGCTAACAACATGTTAACAATATTCCAATCATGTTAGAAACATGCTGACAACATGCTAATCATGATAAAAAAACATGCTAGCAACATGTTAAATCATGTAAGCAACATACTAAAACATGCTAATCATGCTAACAACATGTTAACAATATTCTAATCATTTTAGAAACATACTAGCAACAGGCTAATCATGTTAGAAACATACTAGCAACATTTAATCATGTTCAAAAACATGTTGATCATGCTAACAGCATGTTAACAATATTTTAATTATGTTAGAAACATACTAGCAACAGGCTAATCATGTTAGAAACATGCTGGCAACATGCTAATCATAATAAAAACATGCTAGCAACATGTTAAATCATGTAAGCAACATACTAAAACATGCTAATCATGCTAACAACGTTAACAACATTCTAATCATGTTAGAAACATACTAGCAAAATGTTAAATCATTTTAGCAACATACTAAAACATGCTAATCATGCTTAAAACATGATAATCATGCTAACAGCATGCTACATGCTAGCAATATGCTAATCTTGATTAAAAACATACTAGCAACATGGTAAATCATGTTAGCAATGCGGTAAATAATGCCAGCAACATGCTATCAACATCTGCTTAATCTAAACTTTCAAACTTCAAGCTTTTACAACTGTTTCAGACTTTCAGGTTAGGCTTTCTCAAGCCAACTTTAAAGTTTGTTCACCATCTTTATTACATTTACAACATTATTTTTTCCATTTTATGACACATGGCCACCCGCGTTAAAGTGCAGTGCTGCCACCTTCTGTGTTGGAGTGTCAAAAAAAAACAAAAAAAAACTAAAAAATGTACATTTATGCATTTGGCACAGTCTTTCATTCAAAGCGATTCTTGCAAACCCGTGACCTTGGTGTTGCCAGCACCTTTCTCTTCTTTTTATATTGTTTACTGCGATGAATTACTTGCAATATTATCAACACAATATCAACTTTTTTTTCAAGTATCACCAATATATTGCGGCAGTTTTATCCATATTTTCATCACTTTTTTTCTCCTTTCCACTCACTACATGTAGGTATGTGGGATCTTTAGAGCAACGTGCTTGAAATGGTTGCATTGCCTTACGAATGAGAGAGAGAGTGAATTGCTGGTTCACAAAGAGACAAGGCCGAATCGATCACAACTGAAAGTGAATAAGCCATTGAAAGCGAGACAATAGCGAGTGCTGCATGAAGGCGATGCAGGAGCTGTACTGTTGCTTGGTGCTGATGCCAAAAACAAGTGCTCTGTTGCACTTATTAATGACCATCTCTGGCTAAAGCACTAATAGCGTCCACAACCAGAAACATTTTCACAACTTGGTAAACAACTCCAGCTACAGTATGTGTTTGGGATCTGTTTGTGTTTAGAAATGGATGTGTGCTAGAATGCTAATTCAAAGACTTCATGAGGCATAACTTCAGATGTTCGACAGATTCATGCCATCAAATTAAGGATATCCCGTAGGTTGCTAGAGCTCTGTGGGAATGTTAGAATTTACAGTGGTTATGAAACCGTTGACTGTCGTAGCACATTTAATGTCTGTTACATTTGCCTGAGGGCTGACTATGCATTCGACAGGAAGGGAAATAAACAGAGCTTTTTGCTACACAAGTTCAGTGTCTTTCAGGATCATGTTTAGGGTCTATACATCTTGAATTTGTAAAAAAAATATATATATATATATATAATAGTTTCACTTCTGAAATGACTGTTTATATCCTAAAAACCTAACTGTGTCCTTTAAGAGTGATTTGTGACATAAGTATGCACTTGATATCTTGCATATTTTCATGGTTTAAGTGCAAACTAATCTGACTTTTATTCATCATTTATGCTTTGTACAATATATCAGTCTGACAAATATAATTCTAAACATAAAAGCACATTCAAAAGTTTGGCAACGGTGTGAGATGTTTTTTAAAATTTAAATTAATTGTTTTTTTTTTTTTTTTTTGTTATTAATTTTTTTTCAGAGCAATTTTGTGCCTTTAATGGATAGGACAGTAGAGAGATGACAGAAAAGTGCTGGGCAGAGAGAGGGGAACGGGATCGGCAAAGGACCTCGAGACGGGATTCGAACTCGGGTCGCCACGAGCACAGCTGTGCTATATGTCGGCGCACAAACCACAAGGCTATTGGCACCAACCAAATCAATTGTTTTCTATTTGAATATATTTTAAAATTTAGTTATTCCTGTGATGCAAAGCTGAATTTTCAGCATCATTACTCCAGTCTTCGGTGTCACATGACCCTTCAGAAATCATTCTAATATGCTGTTTTGATGCTACAGAAACATTTCAAATTATCAATGTTAAAAACAGTCATGCTGCTTAAAGGAGAAGTCCACTTCCAGAACAAAAATTTACAGAAAATTTACTCACCCCCTTGTCATCCAAGATGTTCATGTCTTTCTTTCTTCAGTTGAAAATAAATTATGTTTTTTGAGGAAAACAATTCAGCATTTTTCTCCATATAATGGACTGCTATGGTGCCCCGAGTTTGAACAGAGGCAGAGGCACAGCAAGACAAGATGAGCATTTGAGATTAAAAAGTATATACATTTTATTATAAATGTTTATTATTTTTATGAAAATTTCATTTTGCTAGATAGGATCCATCTTCCTCAGCTGGGATCATTTACAGCCGGATTTGGAATCGTTTGTAGAAGTTCAAACTTGGGGCATCATAGCAGTCCATTATATTGAGAAAAAACCTTAAATGTTTTCCTCAAAAAACATAATTTCTTTACGAACGAAGAAAGAAAGACATGAACAAAGTCTCTGGCAAAATGGCCATCTTGGATGTCAATTTATGATGAGTCACAACTATGATTATGACTAAGACAAGTAGCTAATAGTCCTGATTTTTTTAAAGCAGCCTCCTTTCGTGCTCCCTGTGGGTAAATTTGATTGGAAATAACCCCCTCCAAAAAACATCAAAGGCTATGACTAATGTTTTTTTTTTTTGTTTGTTTTTTTCAACCAGACAACATTTTTTTAAGAAACAAAAATGCCGTTTTGAAAAAACAGGTTTTCCTCTAAAACGTTACCACGCATTGCATTTGTTCTGTAGTTCCTGCTGATTTTACATCAGCTTTGGAAGCACATTAAAGGATGGGAAAATAATTGTGTTTTTCCACTCATTACCAAAACATCAATAACAGTGAAAAAAAAAACATTTCTGAATACAAACGAGTAAAAATGAGGATATTTGTACTTACGGAAAGCCATTTTCATGTGCTTCATAAGTGAATTGCAGTTAAAGGACAACATAAATGCCATTTTCTGCTAAATTTTGCAATGGCGTTGACACATGCTCAACAGCACTGCATTGCATACCGTTGCTAAAAGAGGTGCTACAGGGAGCATTATCATGTTATGGTTATTTATTCATGCTAAAGAAAATGAAACACCACTGACAGATCTTCAGTTAACACTTGTTTTTTCTCTTTTCTGTTCTCAGCTGAACAAGCAGCAGTTGCAGGTGGTGAAGGAGCGTTTCCAGGCCTTTCTGAAAGGAGAGACGCAGATCGTCGCAGATGAGGCTTTCTGTAACGCCGTGCGCAGTTACTATGAGGCAAGACTGTGATTTTCGTCTCTATATCAACTTTCAAAGGGTTTGGCTGTTCAGCTGAAGTGACCCTATTGGAATTGCTTAGATTCTTCTTCTTCTCCAATATGAATCGCTCTTTTGAGGGCCTAAATATGCTCGAAAACTCATGAAACTTTGCACACACAGCCGAAGTGGTGAAAATTTACATCTGATATGGGTTTCAGAAGTGGGTGTGGTAAAATGACTTGATAGCGCCACCTCTAAAATTTCAACAAAGTGCCCCTCGAGCTATGTTTCGTGTACATGGACGAAATTTGGTAGAGACATGTAACACCAATACCTACAAAAATTCCTCGGTACGAAGTCCGAAACCCAACAGTCTGTTATTTTGAATTTTCCCAACAAGTTATGTGCTGTTTTTTTGAACTTCTCCTAAAGATTTTTTTTCAGATCAACACCAAATTTGGTCAGTGTAATCTACAGTCCTTTGTAATGTTAACTTGTGAAGATGTTCGTACAAGAACATGTCTGAAACTAATTTTGATGTTTTGCCCTTAAAAAGGAGTTGTTATAATTCAGGCATGCAAAGTCTGATCTGCCTCAAACTTCGCATGTTTGGTAAGAGTCCTGTCCTGAACACAAGCCCATGACCATATTCAGTTATAGCCATTGTGCCACCTGTTGGCAACAGGAAGTGGCATGTTTTAGAGTTTTAGAGATTTAAAGGATTGGTTCACAAAAATGTACAGATAATTTACTCCCCCCTTTGTCATCCAAGAGGTTCATGTCTTTCGTTCTTCAGTCGTAAAGAAATTATGTTTCTTAAGGAAAACATTTCAGGAATTTTTCTCCATATAGTGGACTTATCTAGTGAAACAATCGGTCATTATTCAATCGGTCATATTTTTTAAACAAATTGACAATGTATATTCTTTTTAACCTCAAATGCTTCTCCTGTCTAGCTGTGCGATACGCATGCGTAGTCTTTGTATATTTCGGTTCAATACAGTTGGGTATGTTGAAAAACTCTCATCTAGTTTTCTTCTTCAACTCCAAAATTGTCCTACATTGTTGTTTTACCTTTTTTTTTTGTTTGTTTGTTTGTTTTTTGTTATTGGTAGAGGGCGTTTGATCTTCTCTGCATAATATTCACTTTATAAACACTGGGTCAGTTCTGCAGCGATTTTGAAGTTGGGGAAGAAAACGAGATAAGAGTTTTTCGAAATACCCTAACTGTATTGAACCTGATAAAAAACAGTTCACGCAGACCTAGACAAGATGAGCATTTGAGGTTAAAAGGTATATAAATTGTACTTTTTTTTTTTTTTTTTTTAAATTACCAATCGTTTTGGCCACTCCCACCATAGTTGATTGACATGAGCGTCTTACCTCAGATCAGCTGTAACAGTCTGACCTCCATTGTTTCGATGCTGGAGCAGGGATAAAAATTAGACAGGAATATCTCAGATTGAGCGATTGAGATATGTTGTTGGATGTAATAATGAACATAGTGGTCGTGATTTACTTCCGACGTCTGAGCTGCTGAAGATGCAGTGGATTATGTTTGTTTATGAAGGGAATACGCCTCCCGATCTACATAAATGTGTCTATGTTCGCGCAAATCATTTGTGATCCAGCTTCACCTACAGCAGAAGTGAGTATAAGGTTTTTTTTATGAATCTCTGCAATCACCTTTCCTAATAACGTGCTTGTTAGCAAGTTTAGCGGCTAAATGTGGCTAAAATAAACAGGCTCGTCACTCCACAGAGAGAAGAGAGGGGCGGGGCGATCAGAGCTCGTTAACATTTAAAGCAGCCTTGACCAGAACAGGATGATTTTTGCAGAGCTGATTTTGACAAGGTAAAAAGGGTGTTGTTTTACACAACCATTAAGAATTTTTAACTAAAGTATATTATAGACTTTTCATTAAGACTCTAAAGAATCATATCAACTTGTGGAAAATGGGCATCCGATGAGCCCTTTACAGCATATTGGTCACCGTTTGCAGTTTTCCTAAAGTCACCGGTCGGTGGTGAGCCTGGGTGCAAGGGCCCTTTGAATGCTGCTTGTAGCTTTAATTGTCTTTTGAAGTTTTGATGAACTATTTACATTACTATTTTATTAACTATTTACTATTTACATCATTTTACTCTACATTTAATTCAGTATGTTGCCATTTCTTTGTCAAACGCTCACTTCAGGAACTTTTTTCGGAAGTAGTTCTCCAGGTACTTTTCGCCAACTATTGAATGCTATGAATTCTGACAGACCAGTCTTTTCACATACTGTTTGTGCCTGCTATAGGGGAGTAGGCATATAAGTTAGAAAATGTGTGCAAAATGTGTGGGAAATAAACAGCTACCAGATGCATCTGTATTTACTGCATAGCTGCCTGGCTGTCCTCTTGACAGCTTGAATTTTCAACCCAACCCAAAGATATATCTCTGCCAAAACTCTTGGTCAAATCCAGTGAAGGAAATGCACTTTTAAAGTGCAGTTGTTGGATATATCTGAAGTTTTGTCGATCTCGTCTGAAAGCAAGTGTGACTAAAGGCAGGAATATACAACATAAATTTTGTTTCCAGAACAGATTTTAAGCACTAGGCATTAGGGGTGGGTGACATGACGATCTTTTTTTTTAGTTCACGGTGATAATGTATTTCACAATAGTTATTTTTGTGTTAAATAAGGGTTTTTATGATATCAGCTCAAAATATCAAACATGATCATATTCAGGCTGGATGGAATCAAAATCTGAAGTGCAAGTCCATGTAAAGTCTGTCAATTTCAACTGCATTTTAAATGGTGAGATTGTAAATGGTGCCTGAAAGTAAAACTCTTTAGTGTCTCTTTTCTCTTTACTGTTGAACCGACATACAAAAATCCCGGATCTAAGAAGAGAATTTTTTTTAACCTGCAGGAGAACCGCCTAGAGCTTTGTGCTTTGGTCAGCTGATAAATTATTGAAAATTGATTGGCTGAATTCGTTGTGTGGAGTGGGCTTTTCTATCGATTGCTTTACCCTACCTCCATGCTGTTATTTTCCTTTCACACACTCACTTTTTTGTCTTTATTAATGTCTTTCATGTTCGTTTAATGGTATGAAGAGACATGCAGTGTTTTTAGAGAATAACGAACAGGCACGACAGATGGTCTGCTGAATCAGACCGTATCAATGTACTGTACAGTATAGTCATCAAACAAGCTTTTCGAATCAGTGCTTTTACCTTGTCACATCTTACGTTGTCAGTCACCCTCTTTCTTGCTTTCATCAGTTTCTGTTAATTTCTTTTTCTTTTAGAACAGGACATGCCTATCACGTCCTAATAGGATCATCATATCATATCAGTTGACTCCGCTCTATTAATTGCACTGGATGGGAAGCAGGTCTTTGAAGTTGGGTCTGATAGTCGCTCATGCACATGTAGAGGACTCTAGGATGGCTGATCAAAGTTCCATATTGTCATTCACTGGCCATCGTGCACATATCAAAGCATCTCTTCTGCTTCTGTGGGGTTTTTTTGTGGTGTACGCCAAAGTGTGCCACCAGGGAATTGCGGACACTGTAGGAGTTTTGATTGTGGGTCTACAGTGTTGTCTTTCAATGTTTAGAAGATGAAGAACAGCAAGAAATGACTGATAGGGGTTGCACTAGTAGTCAACTGCTTGGTTAGTTTATTACTAGTTTCATTGCATTTTTGTTTTGTCACATTGCGTCATTTTCAGTGCAGAGGGTAAAAATGGGTATTCATGCAACCTGTATGGAGTGCATAAGTGTCCGACCACATTTTCAGCAGTCTTGATTCCAGGAGTATTTTTTTCCATAGGAGTTAAAAAAAAAGTAATTATTAATGAGTTACAAGCTGTGAACCAAACCAACCAGCTACGAGGTGAATCACAACATTGCAAACATTGATATGAAGCAAAAAAAATATTTAAAAATTAGAGTCAAAAGTAGAGACTTTGGACTATTGTCTATCACGGTTACATGCTCACTTGATGTTGCTGTGCTTTGTGGTCATGAAAACAAAAGAATTCATACAAACTAGCAATTCTGACTTTTTTCGCATTTGCAAGTTTGTATCTTGCAATTCGGACTTTTTTCTCACAATTGTTTACATCGCGCAATTCTGTCTTTTAATCCTCAGAATTAATTGCGAGAAATAAAGAGTTTATATCTCACAATTCTTATTTTTTTCCTCGCAATTCTGACTTTCTCATAATTTCGAGTTTACATCTCAGAATTCTCTTTTTTTATCGCAATTCTGACTTTTTTCTCACAGTTGCGAGTTTAAATTTCAGAATTCTTACTTTTTTCTTGCATTTCTTAGTTTGATAATCTTTGAGAGTTTATATCTCTTGTGTCTCACAATTCTTACTTTTTTCTTGCAATTCTTACTTTTGATAATTTTTTGAGTTTATATCTCGTAATTATTTTTTCTCGCATTTGTGAGTTTATATTTCGCAATTCATACTTTTTCTTACAATTGAGAGTCTATATCTCACAATTCTTACTTTTGTCTTGAAATTCGGACTTTCTCGCAATAGCGAATTTATATCAGAATTCATACTTTTTTTTGCAATTCTGACTTTTTTCTTGCAATTGCGAGTTTATATCTCAGAATTCTTACTTTTTTCTCGCAATTATTTTGATAATTTTTGGAGAGTATATCTCATTCTTTTTTCTCACAATTCGCAGTTTGTATCTCACTATTTTTACTTTTTTCTTGCAATTCTGACTTTCTCGCAAGTGCTAGTTTCGGGAATTCTTACTTTATTCTCATTTTTTGGAGAGTTTATAACTTGTAATTCTTTTTTCTTGCAATTCAGAGTTTGTATCTCACAATTCGTACTTTCGCAATCCATATTTTTGTCTTGCAATTCTGACTTTCTCACAATTGAGAGTTTATATCTCCAGAATTTTTTACTTTTTTTTCGCAATTCTTATTTTGATAATTTTTTGAGTTTATCTCGTAATTCTTTTTTCTCACATTTCACAGTTTGTATCTTACAATTCGTACTTTTTTCTCGCAGTTGCGAGTTTATATCTTGTAATGAGTACTTTTTTTCATGCAATTGCAAGTTTATATCTTGCAGTTCATACTTTTTTTTTTTCCTCCCAGCTGAGAGTCTACGTATATCGAAATTCTTACTTTGTTCTTGAAATTCTTACTTTTGATTATTTTCTGAGAGTTTACATCTCGTAATTTATTTTTCTTGCTATTCAGAGTTTGTATCTCACAATTCTTACTTTTTTCTCACAATTGCAAGTTTATATCTCACAATTCATACATTTTTCTCACAATTGAGAGTATATATCTCGCAATTCTTACTTTTTTTTTCTTGCAATTCTGACTTTCTCGCATTTGCAAGTTTATATCTTGGAATTCTTACTGTTTTCTCACAATTCTTACTTTTTTCTCGCAATTGCGAGTTTATATCTTGCGATTCGAACGTTTTTCTCAGAATTTTGACTTTTCTTGCAATTGTGAGTTTATATTTTACATTTCTTATATTTTTCTTGCAGTTCTGACTTTTTTATATAAACTCGCAATTCTTAAAAAAAAGTCAGTTGTGA
This sequence comes from Labeo rohita, assembly GCF_022985175.1. Lineage (NCBI taxonomy): Eukaryota > Metazoa > Chordata > Actinopteri > Cypriniformes > Cyprinidae > Labeo > Labeo rohita. The sequence continues at coordinate 10,996,075 of NC_066893.1, forward strand.
GGAAAGAGTCAGAATTGACAGTTCTGACTATTTCTCGCAATTTTGAGTTTATATCATGCAATTCTGAGAAAAGATTAAAAAGTCAATTTTTTATTCAGTGGCGGAAACGGGCATCCATAAGTTTGTCATATTGAAACTGGTGACAAGAATTATGATCTTATTCAAAGCAAAAATAACTATATCATTATATACATTATTAGCATAAAATCACATTACTGATAAAATCATGATATAAAATTTTGGTCACATCGCCCACCCCCAGCAGGGAGATTCTTTTACATGATTATTTAAAGTGTTTCATGAGACTAAAGTGTTCTTTTGATGCATCTTTTGTTTCTTTTGATCGGTGGAGAATTCTCTGCAGAATCGTGGGTAATATAGTTTGTCACCAGGAATTCTGCTGTTAAACATGAATTAAAAAAAAAAAAAAAGATAAAATAAATCAGGCTGATTGCTTCAGCAAATGTATATACCATCGATTAACAACCTCGTAACTCACAGTAGGTTTTTTGTTTAAGGTTAATAAGTTATTGTTAAAAATCAATTGCCTATTGAGAATTTTTTTTTTTCCCTCATGGAAACTGACTGTTAAAGTCTACTGTATGAGGAACTCATTACATCTAACTTCCTGAAAACGGTTTTATACTTTCAAGCAGTGCACTTGTAGATACAGAAACTTTAGAAAAAAGTATTGAATCTAAATTATTTGTGCTTCTTATGATGCAGAAACCCAAAGCCACTTATTACTCCATGTGTGTCATTTGATTCATGTTCTTGTTGTTTATTGATTCATATTCTCGTTCCGTATTTACAATTGTGACATCCAGGATGTAGGCGGCTACATAAATTAAAGATTAATCTTGAATTAATTAACATTTTACCAGTGCTTGTCACATACATTTCACACCTAGAGAGAAATGGTTTTTATGGTTTTGAAACACAGTCATGCTGAATAACTTTAAGAGTGCTTAAATCATCAGCAGTATGAAGCCAAACCATTAAATATAGACCATCTAAACATCTTTTTCCACTTCTCACCTTTTAGGTCAAACAGTGTTTTGCTTTTTCCATCTTTCACTTGAACTTTTGGAAACGTTCACCCATTCTATTCAGTCTCTGAGGTTCAGCTCAGCTTCATTAGGCTCCAGAGATCTTCATTATTAGTCTGTCAAAGTTGAACATTTCAGATCGCTTAAGTGCTGTTCTCACTGATTGGATATAAATGTATTTTTCCTGTAGTGTGAGAAATGGGAACGAGGCATGTTTTAAAGCTGTCTGGGAGGGAAAGGGTTCAATTTACCTGTCCAATTTTCATTGTGTATCCATCATCTTGGCAGTTATTTTTCTCCGCTGTATCTGCTTTCATAATATTTAATAACAGGCCATGTAAATAATAGGGTTGAAGAGACCAAGCTATACCATGACTCTGTGGAAAAAGAGATATTAAGTATTAACACATTAGATGCACTTTACTGGACTTTAAAATCTCAACAGCTGCCATTATAAACGAGCCAGGACATTTTTTTTTTTAATAGAACTCGAATGTGTTAATCTGAAATAAGAAAGTCAAATACACCTAGGGTGGCTTTATTTACATTTTCATTCTGGGTATTAGCTATTTTGGTTCAGGTGTAAACGATAGCATATTAACATTTTCAGTTTAGCAGATTGTCAATATTTAATCAGCATGTAATAACCATATAAGCAAATGCATAATGTTATCATTTGTTTAGCTACTATAAGATTATTTCTTCCTGCTTTCATCACATTTTCTCCTGTGTTTAATATTTTAATAGTCAATATTTCAGTATGAGTGGACCGGGCTCAAATTAAAGCATTTAGTTATTCTTTAACTCTGAAACGCTTTTGTGAACTTCACTGAAGCAACAGAATACAGCACTCATTCACAGTCAATTAGCGTAACCCCTAACTATTGCCAAGCAGGACTGAGGTCAACTCTGAAGATCTCATACCTCACGCACACACATTACAGCGTTTTATGAGGACAGGCCAGGTTACCAAGCAACCTGTTCTATTTTAGAACTCTCACATGTGTTTAAATATGAGAGTGATTCCCTTTGATAATCATTATGTGTGTGAATGGAAAACTGGAGTCACTTTGGTTTTATTGGTGCGAAGTGAGATTTTCCTCGATTGTGAAGGGTCACGTGCTTTGTGACCAGTAATATAACATGCTCAAAAAAGGATGTGCGCTTGTTCTTAAGAGTGATGATAACGCTGCTTCTGACAAAAAATAGCTCTTATCTTCACGGTGTAGTCATAACTCTCATTAGCGCGTCAGTCAAGCAGGAGCCTCCTGCCACCGCTTTCATTGATTATGACAGAATGTGCTGTGAATTAAAGATGTAGGATTAGTTCCTGCAGATCCCCTCCCCTCCTCTTCGCTGAGATATTTTTAGTGGGTTTGCAGGATGTGGAAGCATCCCACCGATGCTGAAAGTGCCAAAACCAAAAGGAACGACAGGCCTGAGGTGGTTTAGAGATTTTGGTGGAGAGATTACACGGTGCTCAGTGGTCGTAATAGAGGTCAGTAGCTTTTAAAGACAGCATGGAATCAATTAAACGTAGAATTTGTTTGTTTGTTTGCTTGTTTGTTTGTTTTAAACCAATGGTGAGCAAGATCAGTCTACCTAATTATCATACGAGAGACAGAAATGTAAGAATAAATACAATAAATAAAGAATTTAAAAAATAATAAAAAATAATCTTAAAAATCAAGCAACAGCAAATGTTGAAAAATAAATGTGAAATTTATTGTGAAATTTAGAAATACAATGTGAAAATAAATAGATAAATATAAAAATAAATGAACACACAAAATAAGTATTTTTTTAATTAAAGGATACAAAAAGAAATAATGTTAAAATGGAAAATGTAATTTAAAATTTGTTGTTGTTGTTGTTGTTGTTGTTGTTTTCCCAATCATTTCTTTTATTTTTTTTCCTATTATTACATCAATTTATGTATTTATGTACTTTTATACTGTTAACAAAAAAATGGACTGATAACTAAAATGTTTTGCACACATTTATTTGTTTATTTATTATTAATAACCGATAAACCAACTGTAAGCGATACCGGTGTGCCTAATTATCATATAAGAAATGTAAAAATAGATACAAAAATGAATAAAAAACAAATGTTGAAATAAATAAATGAGGCAGTATTTACATACAGATATACAATATGGGAATTGATAAATATGAAATTAAATGAACAAACAAATTACTTATTAAAAATGAAATTATACAAAAATAAAGTTCAAATATATAAAAATAATGTAAAAAACAAAAATACATTTAGGACTAAATTTAATTTAAAATTTGTTGTTTTTGTTTTATTTTGTTCAGTTTTACCCAATCATTTATTTCCGTATTAATTTCCTGTTATTACATGAAATTATGTATTTATTTACCTTTATACTAAGATCAAAAATTGGAATGATGATTAAATTATTTTCAAAAGATGATAATGTAAGAATGAATGCATAAATTAAAAAAATAAATTACTTAATAAAAAAAAACACATTAAAATAAGTGTCGCAATATTTACACAGCAATATACAATGTGGGAATAATTAAATAAATATAAAAGTAAATGAATGCACAAATTATTAAAAAATGAGAGGATACAAAAATAACGGTAAAATAATAAAAAAAAAAAAAAAGTAATGTTAAAAAACAATAAAGAAAAAAGTAATATAAATTTAGGACTTAATTTAAAATTCATTGTTTTTGTTTAGTTTTTCCCAATCATTTATTTCTTGATTTTTGTTCTTTATTACATTAATTTATGTATTTATTCACTTACATAATATGATCAAAAATTAGACAGATAACTAAAATGTTTTGCACACATTTGTTTTTTCTGTTTGTTTATTTATTCATTATTTATTTATTTTAAACCAATAAACCTATGGTAAGCAAGACCAGTCTACCCAATTATCATATGAGAAACAGAAATATAATTGATTAATTAATTTTTGCATAAGGATATACAATGTGAGAATAAATATAAAAATAAATTAACACAAATTATAAAAACGAACGAAAGAATAAAAATAAATGTAAACTCAAAATTAATGTTAAGTAATAAAGTAAAAAAGTACCACAAAAGTAAATTTGGGGCTAAATTTAGTTGTTGTTGTATTTTTTTTTTTTTATTATTAAACAAATTGATGTATTTATTTACTTACATACTAAGATAAAAAAAATTGGACTGATATCTAAAATGCTTTGTACATGTTATTTTTTTCTTTTGTATATTTATTAATTAATTTTTCAGTGTTGTCTTGGAATTCAAGTCTGCAAATACGTGGAATATTCTGCTGTTTCTTATTTATTTAGTTTATTTTTTATTTATACATTCTTTTTTATTTTCCAGCTGTCCAACATATTTCCTCCAGCCTGTTTATTATTTCCCCCAAATCTTCCATCTCCCTTAACAACCTGCATTTGCAGATGCTGCCTGTTGTTTGTGTTTGATAAGAAACTGATAAGAAGCTGTTTAGTGCTTGCTTTTTCCAAGTTAAGCCGCTCTGTACAGGCACTAAGCTCAGAAACGCAGTGATTCAGAACGCACTTCCTTTTATTACACTCTGAGGACCTGTCAAATCATCTTCAATTATAATAATAGAGCTATTGTGTGTGAACAGAAGAGCTGCCATTTTCCTCCTCTGTCCTCAGCCTTTGCCATTTATTGACTGTGGCAGCTTTTCATTGTGCACGACATCAATATGTCACCATAGACTTATTTTGATCAATAATGACATCAACCTTCCCATTACTGCCTAATACAATTTTAAAATCATGATTTGGGTGGTAGGAAGCCTGGTTGTTAAAGTTCAGGGTCGGTCATGTAAGGTATTACTATTACTATTAATTAAATTTGTTTTGAAGATTCAAACAAACACATAAACCTAATCTAAGCTTGTATTTTAGGGCATATGTCATCGCTGCTCCATTGGTGCGTCTGACGTATATGATGCATCAAATCATACGGCTTGTTGAAGAAATGTGTGCTATTACTTACCACCTTTGAGGAAAGGTGTCCTATTACTTTTCTTTTGATAATACACAACTCTGTTTTTACTGTCTGACTGATAAATGACAAGTAGCCAAGTTTTATTGACTTGGATGCTTGTTGGAAATAACGTTCGCTGGGGGAAATTTGTTCAAAAGAGAGTTTTTGTGTCATTCATGTCAATGATTTCGATAACGTGCTCTTCTCAGAAATTATTTGGGCGATAAGAGCCCTTGTGACTTGATGGAATCAGTTTCAAATAACGAAAAATAATGTTGAAGTAATCTTCAATTTGCAAACACAGTTCAGACCAAATGGATTTAGAGATTCAAACAGCTCTCTCGGCTCTATGAAGAGCCTCTAAACCATGATTAGTCTGGATATATCTAGTCTGAACCGCTCGCACCAGCTGAGTAACAGGCTAATATTCAGACCATTGACTAAACTAGATTTTATTCTGGCACACTTAGACAGGAAGAGCCGTCTGACTGATGTGGTCAGTCGTGGCTTGTTTTGATTTGACTTATTTAATAGGATAGTTCATCCAAAAATAAAAATTCTGTAATTAATTACTCACACTTGTGTCGTTTCAAACCCGTAAGACTTTTGTTCATCTTCAGAACACAAATTAAGATATTTTTGATGAAATCTGAGAGGTTTCTTGACCCTGCATAGACGGCAATGCAACTAGGCCCAGAAAGGTAGTAAGGATATTGTTAAAATAATGACTTTATTCAACCATGTCTTTGTCGTGGTACTCTCATGAATGCATGTCGAAGATTGACATGGAAAAGAAGAAATTGTTGAATAAAATTGTTTCTTTGAGCATAAAAAGTATCCTCATAACATTACGGTTGAGCCACTGATGTCACATTATTATTTTAACAATGTGTTTACTACCTTTCTGGGCCTTGAACGTGTCAGTTGCATTGCTGTCTATGCAGGGTCAGAAAGCTCTCGGATTTCATAAAAAATATCTTAGTTTGTGTTCTTAAGATGAACGAAGGTCTTACGTGTTTGCATGCAAGTGTGTAATTAATGACTTTCATTCAGAATTTTACATTCAGAAACCTTTAAAGGTAGTTCACTGTTGAAACTTGTTGCCGCTATGAAATAATACAAAAAAAATGTATTTCACAATTCACAGTTTTCCTCACAATTCTAAACTCAAAATTGCAAAACGCTGCTTGAGCTTGCAGTTCTGAGGAAATATGTCAGAATTGTGAAAAAGTTTTTGTTATTGTTAGTTTATATCTCAATATTCTGACTTTTCTTCTCAGAGTATGTGTGTGTGTGTGTATATATATATATATATATATATATATATATATATATATATATATATATATATATATATAAATCCAGCTCACTGAAGACAACTAGGCAGCCAGCAGTTAAATAAGAATAAGAAACTAATTACGAGCAATAGGACAAAAAAAAAACTACAGTTGAAAAATAAATAAGAAATGGTACATACACTATATAAAGTAAAAAAATGTATAAAACAACACTGCATATTCTTCACTGTGTAAATTAAATATGTATGTTACAAAAGTGATTTAGTCAAAAGCAGTGAGAGATTTTCTCTCTTTTGTTGTTTGATTCACGTTAATGACAGAAAGCAGGAATATCGGACTGCTGTCACTTAAAGAGCTGCCCAGATCAAATATACTGTTACATATGTGTTTTCTTTCTCAGCTGTTTGCTTTCACTTAACACTGAAATTACTGTGTTTATAAGGATACTTGCAAAAACAGGCATTTTGATGCATACAAGTGTGTATATTAGCGTTTAATAGGGTTGCCAGCTTTTCACAATAAAACCTGCCCAAAATTCACTTTGCAGGGGCTAAATATTACGGTATTGTGGTTGATTCAACCCATGAACATTAAAAACAACCCGTGGCAACAGTTAAGGTCACAACAAAACCCACCCAATTACTACTCAAAACTAGCCCAAAACTAGCCCAATGACATTTCAAGGGGTCCCGCAGTAAAAATCGTATTCTGGGGGGTAAAATACTCATTTTTTGGCAGGATTTCTCTGGTGCAGTTTGCATTCCAGGGGCTAAATATAACATTATTGGGGTCGCTTCAACGCGTGGACATGAAAACAACCTGCAGAAACAGTTAGGGTTGCCAGGTTTTCACAACAAAACCCGCCCAAATGCTACTCAAAACTAATCTAGTGCCATTTCGAGGGGGTCCCCCAGTGAAAATCTCATTCCAGGGGGTAAAATGCAAGTTTTTTTTTGCCTGGATTTCTGTGTTACAGTTCGCATTCCAGGGGCTAAATATACCGTTATTGGGGTCGCTTCAACCCGTGGACATGAAAACCAACCTGCAGAAACAGTCAGGGATGCCAGATTTTCACAACAAAACCTGCCCAATTGCTACTCAAAACTAGCCCAATGGCGTTTTGAGGGGGTCCTCCAGTAAAAATCACATTCTGATGGGTAAAATACACATTTTTTGCCTGGATTTCTCTGTTCCAGTTCGTATTCCGGGGACTAAATATAACGTTATTGGGGTCGCTTCGACCCATGGACATGAAAACAACCTGCAGAAACAGTCAGGGTTGCCAGGTTTTTACAACAAAACCAGCCAAATGCTACTTAAAACTAACTCAGTTGCATTTCGAGGGGGTCCCCCAGTAAGAATCACATTCCGGGGGTAAAATACACTATTTTTGCCTGGATTTCTCTGTTCCAGTTCGCATTCCGGGGGCTAAATATAATGTTATTGGGGTCGCTGCAACCCGTGGACATGAAAACCAACCTGTGGCAACAGTCAGGGTTGCCAGATTTTCACAACAAAACCCGCCCAATTGCTACTCAAAACTAGCCCAATGGCATTTTGAGGGGGATAATTTATTTTTTGCTGCTGATTGCATTTCAACAGCTTAAAATCACTTGTTTCTAATCCGAAATGTTTAAAAATGTATGCAAACTATATGTTTTACCATTTAACACAGCAACATCACATGACCGTGTAACCGCGATAGAGACGATAGTCCAAAATCTCTACTTTGTGAGCAACCAATCAGATTTGAACTTCCCAGGTTGCAAAAGTACTTTCCAGTTCAGTTTTGTATACAGCAGTTCAGCAGGCAGACTGTGAGACAGGTGGAGGTAAAGAAGGCACACACACCTAACGCATTTCCCCGCATCCTCTGCATGATTGCGCGTTGAGAAAGCCTTTGTGGAATTAGAAGGATATTCGAAAGGTCAGGAGAAACTGGGGGCCAGATACGGATAAAGGGGTGAGAATCAAATCGATTCTGGGGTGCATTACTCACCATATGACCTTTCACTTTAATTTTACCAAGAGTTGTGCAGTTTTGCATAAGTTAAGATGCATGTATTCTTCAGGCGCCACAGCGGTGTTTAATTGGCATTCCTAAATAGTTTGCTTAATTGCGTTTTCTCTAATTTCACTCCTGAAGCAGTGATTTAAATTTAAATTGGACATGGTAATCACGTCAATTAAAAAACTAACCTAAAATCACCATGGCCTTGAAAAATAAATTGTATCAAATAAATTTAAACTTCTTTAAAGAATAAAGGTTCCTTCAGTTCACTGTGCACTTAATTTTTAATGCTTTTGGTTCCATTCAGGCTAACACGTCTACTTCAGAGCCCACCACAAGTTCAACCTTCAGCCTCCCTGTATTGTTATGGAAAAAACAGCCAATCATGCCGAGCAAAAGCTGTATTCGGGTCCCTGCAGGTTAGATCACTTATTTTCTCCGTGCTGTTTATGAAAATGATTTCAGCTGTGCTCGACGAGGGCAGACGGGGCAGGAAATTAGTGTTGAGAGGCTGTAGGATTTGCTGTATTGTAGTGATTAGGTAATGAAGTCAGCCCTCTTGCCGTATAGACGGGCTGTCTGAGTCGCCTAAAGGCCATAACCGGTAGTTATGAGTTGTTATGATAAAATAAGACCCATTATATGGATGGCTGATTGCGTAATGCGGCACAGTGGTCTGTAATTTTGGTGCTTGTGTCGTGCAGAAATCCTGCGCCCCTTGGCCTGAATGTATAATCCACCTCATAAATGCAATCATAATTTAACAGCACTTTAATAAGGATAATGTTGTATAATATTAGTCTGGTTTTAAATTGAATTATGGGTTACACTTTACACTAAGGTGCAATTTTTTAACATTAGATTTAGAACGAAAACTACTAATGAACATTTTGTACTTTATTTTTTTTTAATTCATCTAGATTCGTTTAAAAATGATTACTTAAGGATTAGTGATTGTTAGTTCATGTTAACTACTGCGTTAAAGAGATAGTTCACCCAAAAATGAAAATTACCCCATGATTTACTCACCCTCAAGCCATCCTAGGTGTATATGACTTTCTTTTTTCAGACGAATACAATCGGAGTTATATCTAAAAATGTCCTGGCTCACACACAGAATTATAGAGGCAACAGTAATACTCAAAAGATGAATATTTATTTTTAAGCAAGAACACCCATGGACAAAAATATACAACAAATTGATGATATTTGGTGAATATACAGCATATTTTACAAAATTGCATACCATTAAACGTGTTTAAAAATAAAAAATGTAACATTTAAAAGTAGCATTATAATTTAAGTGTATTCAACCGTTCTCTGTAGTCACTTTTCTCCAGAATAGGGCTAATTCTTGTGCTGGTGATCTAAGAGATCGAAATCTAAGAAAACATATTCTAACATCAACTTAAATTAAATTCAGTAATATAACAAATAAAATCAGTTTATGTTTTGCAAGGCAAAAGGCGTTTCCATCATGTGAAATGAATGACCGCTGCTGATGCATTTAACTGACTGAAATCTCCGCCTTGTATGTTGTGTAATATAATTTACAGCACAGTAAACTCTTTATAAATTAAATAAAATGTATAAAAATTATTTCACTGAAGAAGTGCATGGCACTCTGACTGTAACTCAGCAGCTGGGTTGTTTCGTCGGAGACAGGCTCAACCCAGTGTTAAAAATGTTAAAAATGACCCAGCATCTTAGTTACAGAAAAACTACCCAGCACCTGGGTAAAAAATATTCAAAATAACCCAATACAGTGACCCAAAAAGTTGAACCCAGCATCTGGGTAAAAATATATATATATATTAAAAAAGACCCAGCATCTTATTTACAGAAAACCTACCCAGCAAATGGGTAAAAATTATTACAAACAACCCAATAAAATGACCCAACAAGCTGAACCCAGAATTTGGGTTAAAAAATAACCCAGCAACTTAGTTACAGAACATTTAAAAATGATCCAGCATCGTCGTTACAGAAAAACTACCCAGCACCTGGGTAAAAAAATATTACAAATAACCCAATACAATGACCCAACAGGCTGAACCTAGCATTTGGGTAAAAACAAAACAACAAACGAAAAACATTAAAAATGACCCAGCATCTTAGTTACAGAAAAACTACCCAGCAATGGGTAAAAAAATATTCAAAATAACCCAATACATTGACCCAACAAGTTGAACCCAGCATTTGGGTAAAAAAAAAAAAAAAAAAAAAAAAAAAAAAAAAACCCAGCACCTTAGTTACAGAAACACTACCCAGCGCCTGGATAAAAAAATATTCAAAATAACTCAATACATTGTTCCAACAGGCTGAACCCAGCATTTGGGTGAACAACAACAACAACAAAAAAAACATTTAAAAATGATCCAGCATCTTAGTTACAGAAAAACTACCCAGCACCTGGGTAAAAAATATTACAAATAACCCAATACAATGACCCAACAGGCTGAACCCATCATTTGGGTAAAAACAAACAAACAAACAAAAAACATTTAAAATGACCTAGCATCTTAGTTACAGAAACACTACCCAGTGCCTGGGTAAAAAAATATTCAAATAACCCAATACATTGTTCCAGCAGACTGAACCCAGCATTTGGGTGAACAAAATTTTTTTTTTTAAAAATGACCTAGCTTCTTAGTTACAGAAACACTACCCAGCACCTGGGTAAAAATATTCAAAATAACCCAATACAATGACCCAACAAGCTGAACCAAAAATCTGGGTTAAAAAATAACCCAGCATTAAAAATTACCTAGCATCTTGGTTACAGAAAACTTACCCAGCAGATGGGTAAACAGTATTACAAATAAGCCAATAAAATGACCCAACAAGCTGAACCCTGAATTTGGGTTAAAAAATAACCCAGCAGTAAAAAATGAACCAGCATCTTAGTTACAGAAAAACTACCCAGCACCTGGGTACAAAAATATTACAAATAACCTAATAAAATGACCCAACAGGCTGAACACAGCATTTGGATAAAAACAAACAAACAAACAAAAAACATTAAAAATGACCTAGCATCTTTAGTTATAGAAAAACTACCCAGCGCTTGGGTAAAAATATTCAAAATAAGCCAATAAAATAACCCAGCAAGCTGAACCCTGAATTTGGGTTAAAAATAACCCAGCATTATTTAGAGTGCAGAAAAACTACCTAGCACCTGGGTAAAAAATATTACAAATAACCTAATAAAATGACCCAACAGGCTGAACCCAGCATTTGGGTTAAAAAAATAACCCAGCATTTTTAGAGTGTACAATATCCCCAAAAAGTTCCATAGGCCAATAAAATCATTATGAATGCAGGAAAGAAAAGTGCACAACCCCACCAAAATAAAGCACATCTGTGGATAATTTATCATTGTGTTCAAGTCTTACACCTCACATTTTGACCAGTCCCTCTGCTTCTGACTTTTTCATTGTTGTCTCACAGGGTGTCGTGAGGAATCTTTGCTTTTAAACACATTCCTAACACAAACGCACAAGACAATAGACAAGAGTCCCAATATGTTTGTTTTGCTACAAGTCGTTTGCCCTTTAGCCAGGACAGAATCATTTCTCCACACATTCAGCCTGAGGTTGTCGTGATCTGCTATTTTTTTTGTTCCTTCCCCACCCCTTCCACATTCTCTCTCTCCCTCTCTCTCAGTCTCACGTTTGTTTCTTACTCTTTTCCCATGTGTTTACCACCCTGTGGTTCTCAATTGGATTACTGTTTGACAGCATTGCAAACAGAATAGCTGCAGGCGCCGACTTTGAAGGCTGTCAGAGCCATAAGCATAGGTTCTTGGCCCTCTTTCTTTTTCTCAATCCCATTCCACATTTTCTTCTGACGCTCATTTGCACCACTGCTAAGCTTTTTCCTTTTAAATCTAATGAACAGCTCCCTACTTTTTCTGTCTTTCTCTTTTTGGCTCTAGTTTCATACATTACCTCATCAGTTTCTTTGCATTCAGTGTGACAGAAAAGATGCACCAAACAAACTCAATATACTGTAGGTCTGATTAGTTTTATGGGGTTTGACTAGAGAATATCCAATTATAGTTGGTTGTATGGCTGGACATGATCCTGTACTGCTCATTACCTCAGTCCCTCATATTTGGTCTCTGCTTTCTCTCCTTGAAACTTTCCAGAGTGGTTTTGTCTTGCCAAACTGACTGTGATTAGTTCCTATCCATTGCCAGTGGAAACTTGCACCATACGTCTTCGAAAACGGCGTCAACGGTACACAAAATATCTCTTCCTCAGGTTTGAGGTGATTCCCCATCAGATATTTTTTTTTTCTCAGAGGCTGGAAAAGAAGCACAGATTCTTTTCAGATGCGAGTATTCGGACTGCCAGGAGCAAGTCCGAGGGCAGAGCTCGAGTTCACGGGAACCCGATAAGAGGAAACGCTTGAGCGAATTTGAACACAATAGAGATATAAATGGAGCAGGTTTGTCGCCAGTGGGAGATGTGATTCAACATTCATATTCATATAAATACACATTTTGCTTGTTGTTCAAGAGATCAAACAAAAGAGCTCGAATGAGCGGCTCATGATAAGCAGTTTCCCAGTCATTTTCTCAGGCTCTTGAGCAATGAGCCGTCCTATAGTTGTTGATTGAGTCACTCCATCTAGATTTCGACAAAGAGAGTGAGAAAGCAGGGAAGAAAGAAGATTTAACTGTTTTTAATGTTTCACGCCGCCCAGTGCAAATAACAGCTATATTTTATTCATGAGGAAGCGTATAATACGGTCTGCCGCACTGTGTCTTTTCCAGACCTTGTGAGACAGCTTTATAAGCAATCTTTAACTTTTGACCATTAGAGGCTCTGGTATATGAGTAGTGAATCGCAGCCCCCGGGCTTAGTTTGGATTTAAAGGGTATTTGTTTAAATTCGATACCAAACAAACCATTTCACCTTGCTGTGCACTTTATACATTTGTATTTTGGGATGGGAGTGTGTTGCATTAGTCATCCATATGCTGTGGTAAAAATCAAGATGGTTTCATAAGCTCATTTTTAAAGTCTAGTGGGCTGCCTTGCTGTATACTGCATCCATAGTTGAAGGAACTCATAAATGGTTGATTTGGAGCATTCTGTGTAAGCAGCAAATATTGTGATAAACACAAATAGCACATAAATATCCAGCAAGGGTCCATCTTTTCACACTGAGGACAACTGAGGGACTCATATGCAACTATTACAGAAGGTTCAAATGTATTTAAGAGCCAGATGCATTAAGAGCCAGAGGGTGAAAACTTTTGAACAGAATGAAGATGTGTACATTTTTCCTATTTTGCCTAAATATCTCAAAATCATACAGTCCTTGTTGGAAATGGTTCAAATACACAAAAATGCTGAAAAACCAAAGAATTTGTGGGACCTGAAGGATTTTTCAGAAATATAGCAGGCAGTTTAAGGAGTTAGGACAAACGAGGGACTCATGAAAAACTTTGACTAAACAAAAAAACGTAAAATTTAGACCTCAACTGTAAATAAATAAATGCAAAAATTATTATAAAAGTGATTATAAAAATCTGTTTTTAAAAATGTATTTTCTATTCCTAGTCAAATATTGTTTGTTACTTAATATACTATTGTTTAAAAATGTTAAAAGATGGATTAAACGATTAAACAATTTTAAATATGGTTATGTATTCGAAAAGCGATTATCTTTTATTTTCATTCCTTCATAGACATGCTGCTTTGCTTAAGACAATGTTTTAATCACTTTCTTAAATTGTAATTTTATTATATATTTTTTTTTTATTTAAATTAATTAAATTGTTATATTTATTTTAATATTTTATATAATATTTAATATTTAATTAAAATATAATTATATATATATACAGTTTAGTATCTTTATATTACATATATGTAACGGGACTATAGAGGACCAAACCTGTAGAAATTAAAAATAAATAAATGATAAATAAATAAATAAATAAATAAATGTAATAACAGAAAAATAAATAAATAAATAAATGGCCTTATTTGTAATGAAATTTACGATATTCAGTGTTGCACACAAAAAAAACAAAAAAAACAAATCTGGAAATAAATACATGTAAGAATAAGTAAATACTAAAAAATATAAACAAGTGCATGAATAAATACACTTAAAAATACATGAATAATTATATTATTGTAAAAAAAATAAATGAAAGAATATTTTTTATAATTTTTAATACTTTTTATTTAATTTATTTCTTTTTTTATTTCTGCAGGTTTAGTCCTCCATACTAAAGGACTTTCAAGTCCCCTTGCTTCGTTATAACAGTGAGAATGATATCCATTAAATTCAGTCATTTAAAAAATCAGCCCTAAGAATGCCCATGATGCTTTCTAGATAGACAACACACTAGTTTTTGGAACAGAGCAATAATGTAAAAATAAACATGGTATTCGAAACAGCTAAAATAAATGTTAATACAACGCCTGTGAAATCACTACTCAAAACTGAAAATGTTTGTCATGGCTAAACCTTTCCTGTTAATTAATCATCACCCTCCAGACTTGCGTCTCTCACACGCTCATAATCTCTCGTCGCCCCCTACGGAGTCAGATACACCAATATAATCTCCCAGTCTTCCTTCATAACCTGCTCCTACTGCTAGCATGGCATCTCGGCCATTATTCCTGAGCTAATCTACGATCTTTCTCAGGACGTTCTCCCTCATTCTTCTGCCAGGATTAATTCCTCATATTAGCTTTAATTACACAAATGGCTCTGTATCTTATTAATCTTCTCACTGCAGACGGAGCACAGCTCTGCACACTGTTGGTTATAAATAATTGAATGAGATTTTAAACCGCCAATTAAGTCAAGCAGCAGGGAGAGAGGAAATCCCTTGGTGGCCGATTCATTAGTAATAATGTTTGACATTTTCACCATCTCAAAATGGAGGCATTGGACACCATTGTGTAGTTGCAACAGTCTGTAAAGGCGTATATTATATAAGCGCTCACAATCTACTGTACACAACACACAGGTGGTACAGGTTGGACAGCTGCTTATGAGGGAGGTAAGGAAATAAAACTCTCCGAAACGCTGTGTATGCCGTCTGGATTTCTTGCATTTAAAGTGCTCAAGGTCCTTTTTGGGTTTCGCCTGTCAGGCTACGTCTTCATTAATCCGGATACATTTGAAAATAGAATTTTTGTTTCAAAACACTCTCCATCCACGTTAGCTTTTTCCAAAAGTTTCTCATCTACACTAAAATGTCGGAAAACGTTATTTCGCCTCATACTGGACGCATCCAGGTCGCACTCACTCACCATTATATGTTTGATCTAAAATGCAGCAATAGTGAGTAAATTCTCTGTCCGTTTGCAGGACTGTAATATGAAAAGTGTATAAAGTAAGATATATATTTAGCAACTGTGTGAAAGTGAATAGCACATAACAGACACAATACTGGTATAAACATTGATATCTACTAGTACAATATGCGTCACATGACTAAACACGCGTTATTAGCCTCTGTTTTCAATTTCACTGCATTATCAAATTTATCCACCTTGGAAAGTGTTTTCACAAAACTCTGTTTTTCTTAACAAAAACGGCATCTCATTGTTGACGGAAGGCCAAAACGGAGAAAAAAAATCTGTTTTTAAACAAAAAATGTATTAGTGTGGACAAGGCCTCAGTCAACATGAATTAAGCATTTATTTTCCCTGCAAAACAGTGAATAGGGAGTTTATTGGGTGTCACTGCAATTTATACTGAAGCTGGGGGACTCGAATGGCTTGAGTTCCTTATTGCTTTAATAAAATAGTTACATTTTAATATTATTAACATGTATTTATTATAAAATTATTATTCAAGTAAAATATCCCAAAATAATAACAGCTGTTTAGACTAAGTGAAAATGGCCTGCGTTGTTGGCAGAGGCTATTTATTCTATTTATACTAACTAGTCAACATTACAGAAGATGCCTGCTAATCAACAGGTGTTAAATCTGCCATGCAAAGTCAAAAGACCGTATCTTCGATTTTGGTCAAAAATTTGTTGTTGATATTTTTGGGACATTCAAGACATCCTTTATCATGTGCAAAAGTATCTTGAAGGAGAAATCCACTTCCAGAACAACAGTTAACAGATAATGTACTCACTCCCTTGTCATCCAAGATGTTCATGTCTTTCTTTCTTTCTTCAGTCGTAAAGAAATTGTGTTTTTTGAGGAAAACATTTTAGGATTTTTCTCCATATAATGGACTGATATGGTGCCCTGAACTTCCAAAATGCAGTTTAAATGCGGCTTCAAACGATCCCAGATGTGGTTGTAAATGATCCCAGCCGAGGAAGAAGGGTTTTATCTGGCGAAACGATCGGTTATTTTCATTTTAAAAAATAGAATTTAAATACTTTTTAATGTCAAATGCTCGTCTTGTCTTGCTCTCTCTGAACTCTGTGTATTCTAGTTCAAGACAGTTAGGGCATGTCGAAAATCTCTGATCGTATTTTCTCCCTCAACTTCAAAAATAATTTCAAAATCATCCTACATCACTGCAGAAGTACCGACCCAGTGTTTGCAAAGTGAACATGCAAAGAAGATCGAACACCCTTAATAAAAGGTAAAACAGCGATATAGGACAATTTTGAAGTTGAGGGAGAACATGAGATGGGAGTTTTTCGACATACACTAACTGTCATGAACCGGAAAAAAAGAGTCCAGGCAGAGTAAGAAAAGATGAGCGTTTGACATTAAAAAGTATAAAAAATTGTATTATTTTATGAAAATAACCGATTGTTTCGCTAGATAAGACCCTTCTTTCTCAGCTGGGATCGTTTACAACCGCATTTGGGATCATTTGAAGCCGCAATTAAACTGCATTTTGGAAGTTCAAACTCAGGCACCATATCAGTCCATTATATGAAGATAATGTATTACAGATAATGTACTCACCCCCTTGTCATCCAAGATTTTCATGTCTTTCTTTCTTTAGTCGTAAAGAAATTGGTTTTGAGGAAAACATTTCAGCATTTTTCTCCATATAGTGGACTTCTATGGTGCCCCGAGTTTAAATGCAGCTTCAAATGATCCCAAATGCGGTTGTAAACGATCCCAGCCGAGGAAGAAGAGTCTTATCTAGTCTTATATATGAAATGATCAGTTATTTTCAAAAAGAAAATACGATTTATATACTTTTTAATGTCAAACGCTCATCTTGTCTTACTCTGCCTGGACTCTGCCTGTTTTTTCCAGTTCATGACAGGGTATGTCGAAACACTCATGTTCATGTTCTCCCTCAACTTCAAAATCGCCCTAAATCGCTGTTTTACCTTTTTTGTTAAGGCTGTTTGATCTTCTTTGCATGTTCACTTTGCAAAGACTGGGTCGGTACTTCTGCAGAGATGCAGGATGATTTTGAAATGATTTTTGAAGTTGAGGGAGAAAATACGATCAGAGTTTTTTGACATACCCAAACTGTCTTGAGCCAGAATACACAGAGTTCAACGAGAGCAAGACAAGAGGAACGTTTGAGATTAAACAGTATTTAAATTGTATTTTTAAAATAAAAATAACCGATCGTTTCGCTAGATCAGATCGTTCTTCCTCGGCTGGTATTGTTTACAACCGCATTTGAGATTGTTTGAAGCCGCATTTAAACTTTTGGAAGTTCGAACTCGGGGCACCATAGACGTCCACTATATGGAGAAAAATGCTGAAATGTTTTCCTCAAAAAACATTTATTTACAACTGAAGAAAGAAAGACATGAACATCTTGGATGACAAGGGGGTGAGCAAATTATCAGGAAATTATAATTCAGAAGTGAAATAATCCTGTAACACATAACTGGATTCTTATCACAGTGGTTTTATAACATACAGTATGGCCCAGAGAGTTTAGCATAAAAAAACTGAAGTACATCTGTATCTAGCTGCATCAGAACAATTATCCTGAATTCAGTTTTTGACCGCTTCAGAGCAAATGAGCAGGCCCGTGTCCTCTCAGCATGACCGCCTGTCTGTCACTTCACCTTTCCTTTTTGAGGCAGGAGAAAACTATTCATTTTCTCTACGGGAAAGTAAGCCACTTGCCCACTGACTCATTCAAGTACAGAGAAACACTGCAAGATATCCAATATCATTGTTTTTGCCACCTTTTGAATAGGCTTTTAATGGAACCAGTGAACTGTTCATAGACAAACAAGTAGGTGCGTTTTATATTTCCAAGAAGGAAATGTAAGGCTTTTCTCTGTATTGCATTTAAGTTGTGTTGTACATCTTTGTACACGTACGCTGAGCATTTTATGTTTAAAATCGTCTTTTAAAATGAACACATTCTTCATATCTGGGGGAAAAAAATTGTAATCTCTTCAGGTGTCCAAGTAAACGCAATTTGAGTGGAGTTTCCCTCTATGAGAAGTGCCTCCTGTTGCGCTCCGATCTCTGTCGTCTTACTTGATCGCGGCGGTTTCGACACAGATATATTCCCCCGCCTCCTTGAGACGAGGCAGCTGAAGTGTCTTTGTTCTGCTCCATTACTCGCGGTTAGGAGCTGCGATTCGTCTCCATCTGCTGCTTCTGTCGTGCCTCACCAACTTCGGTTTCCCCCCAGACACGGTGACCGAATATAAAAAAATTAAATTACTGAAAAGTGGTGAAGTGTTTTCATGGTCTTCAGTGCAGATTTGCCACTCTCTCAGTGGGGCATTTCCTCTCTCATGAATCATTGTGTTTTCTTAAATTGCGCTGCTCCAGCGCTTTGAGGATTTAATTGAATTTTGGTTTGTTACTTCAATTCGTTCCTCGTGTATCTTTGGTCTGTAATGATGAATTGATGAAACCACTTGTTGAGAGAGACAGGCTGCCTTTGCAGAACGCTACTGTCATTATAAATATTCTACATTTGTAAAAAACAAACTTGGACATGACCCATTTTTACAAAACCCATCGTACAAAGATGAGACTATGTTGAGACTATGACGATAAGTGTGTCTATGATAAATAAAGAGAAAAAAAATGCAGTGTAGAATGCGCCAAGTACTTGTGTTGATACTGGTTTCATGTGGTGCTGAAAAATCATATACCATTTTAGAATTTAAATTTGAAAGGTTAATAAAATGTCATGTGGTAACCATCCATTTAAAAAAAATGCAAAATACAATACTACTCCCCTTAATATTTTATAAAAAATATTTAAAAAGTCTTTTAGGAAATTAAAATGTTTTTTTTTTATTTTAATTATTTTATTTTCTAATTTATTTATTTAGTTATTTATTTATACCTTTATTCCTTTATTCATTCATTCATTCATTTAAATATCCAGAACTAATATCATACATTTTAAGAGACATATTGACCTTGACATATTGACCAGTCATTAAGAAATAATATATATATTATATATTATATAAGTTTTTTAGGCTATTTTTTTCTTTATTATGATAACAGGACAGTTGTATCACTTCACAATTTCATTTTTTTACGTTATGCCTCAGAGATTTTAAAAATATCAGGAACCTTATCCATCCATCCATCCATCCATCCATCCATAATTATGATCATAAATTTTAAGAGAATTTTAAGTGACTTTTGACTTATTGACCAGTCAAATAAATAATAAAATAATAATAACTACTCATTTAAGGATTTCTCAAAAACAACAACAACAAAAAACAGTTTTTAAAAAAATCAGTCTTTTTCATTATTATGGTAACAGGGCAGCTGTATCACCCTGACATATTTTTACCTTAATGCCTCAAAGATATTAAAAATATCAGGAACTTTATCCATCCATTCATCCAGGTAATAATAAAATAATAAATAATAAACTAATAATAAAAATAATAATTAAAGTCAAACTACTCAAATTTAAGTTCTGTTTTAGTATTATTATTATTATTATTATTATTATTATTATTATTTTCAAACTTGTGAGAACAGCACGGTTGTATCACCCTGACATTATTATTTTATTATTATTATTATTTTAAGAGACTTAATATATTTCCATTCATGCCATTCAGATAAAATAATAAAAAATAATATATTTTATGTATTATATATGTTATATACTGTATAATATAAAAAGAAAAACATTGTTTTTAATCTGTGTTTTTTAAGATGTCTTTTTCTTTATTAGGATAACAGGACAGTTGCGTCACCCTGACATTTTTTTTTATTACTTTATGCCTCAAAAAATATTAAAAATATCAGGAACCATATTTCAGTCATTGCTAATACATCATAACAAAAATATTAATTAAAAAAATAAAACTACTCGAAAAAAAAAAAGTTTTTTATAGATATATATATATTTTTATCTGTCCTTTTCTTTATTATGATAACAAGGCAGTTGCATCACTTGTATTGTTGTATTTATTGCTCAAATAAAAAAAAAATAAAAATAAAAATCAGGTGCCAAAAAACACTGCAAGTTTTCCAGTGTCATTTATTTATTTAGTTTTTGGCCACCACTTGAATAGGAATTTTAATGGGACCTTTTCCCTTGATGTCCTTCCTTGTATCCAACTATAAATTCAGAATTCATTCAGAAATTAAAAACACTTTATTCATATAAGAGATGTATTCAAGTGCATTCATTTTATGTATAAACTGAATTTCTAAAGTAATGATGAGTAAAAAAATAAGTGACCCGAATCATCACAGTATCTCAAAGTATCTCTTAGCAATACTTGATATGAAAAACTTTCCATCTGTTCATCATAATGTACCGATGGTTGACCTTGTCGCTGTTTCTTCTTCCATCAGGGCTTCTTGAAGAGCGAGCGAGTGGCACGCATGGTACAGAGCGGAGGCTGTTCTGCCAGTGACTTCCGTGAGGTCTTCAAGAAGAACATTGAGCGTCGCGTGCGCAGCCTGCCTGAGATCGACGGCCTAAGCAAAGAGACTGTCCTCAGCTCCTGGATCACTAAGTACGACGCCATCTACAAAGGAGAAGAGGACCAGCGGCGGCCGCAGGGACGCATGCCCTTCAGCGCTGTATCAGAGCTCATCCTCAGCAAAGAACAGCTGTATGAGATGTTCCAGCAGATCCTGGGAATCAAGAAGTTTGAACACCAGCTGCTCTACAATGCCCTGCAGGTCAGTGCTAGCTAAGTTGTAAAAGAAACCCCAGGTATTAAGAATTTTATGGCTCAATATAGCGTAAATGAAGTCTCTTATTGAAATACAGTTGAGGTCAAAAGTTTACATACACTTTGCTATGAACTATGAATCTGGGTTCAAATGTACAAAAATGCTGAAAAAAACAAAAAACAAAGAATCTGTGGGACCTGAAGGATTTTCTGAAGAACAGCAGGCAGTTTTACTGTTTAGGACAAACAAGGGACTCATGAACAACTATCAATAAACAAACAAACAAACAAAAACAAAACAAAAAAAATGTGGATCATTCAGGTAACAACATGGTATTGAGAATCAAGTGTATGTAAACTTTTGAACAGTGTTATTTTTTCATAAATTGAACTTATGTTGTCTTGTGGACTGTATGTAAATTTCTTTTCTTTAAATATCTTATTCAGGTCAGCACTAAATAAAAAATAACATGTTTTTGTATGATCCCTCTTGTTTTGGTAAAATAATTAACATTTTGAAGATTCTGCAAGGTGTACAGTCATGGCCAAAAATATCAGCACCCTTGCAATTCTGTCAGAAAGTGCAACACTTCTCTAAGAAATTGTTCCAATTGCAAATGTTTTGGTATTTACATGCTTATAACAGAGAAGAAAAGTCAAACTTGATAAAAGTTTCACACAGAACTCAAAAATGGATTGGACAAAATTATTGGCACCTTGTCAAAATTGTAAGAAATAATTGTTTTTCAAGCATGTGATGCTCCTGTAATTTGTATTTAGACACACCTGTGGCAAGTAACAGGTGTGAGTAATATAGTAATCACACTTGCAACCAGTTAAATGGAGAAAAGTTGACTCAACCTTTGTGTTGTGTGTCACACTGAACATGGAGAAAAGAAAGAAGTGTAAAGAGTTGTCTGTGGATTTGAGAGAAAAAATTGTGGAAAAACATAAACAATCTCAAGGCTACAAGTCCATCTTCAGAGATCTTAATGTTCCTGTGTCCACTGTGCGCAATATCATCAAGAGGTTTACAGCCTATGGCACTGTAGCTAACCTACCTGGATGTGCACAGAAGAGCGAAATTAATGAAAAATCACAACAAAGGATTGTTCGAATGGCACAGGGTACAACAGTATCAGCTCACACTATCCGTCGCCATCTGAATGAAAAGGGACGCTATGGTAGGAGACCCAGGAGGACACCACTGCTGTCACCAAGTCATAAAAAACCACAGTACTTCTGGGAGAACATACTGTGGACAGATGAGACAAAAGTAGAGCTTTTTGGTAAATGACATCATGGCACTGTTTACAAAAAAAGAAATGAGGCCTTCAAAGTCAAACAGTCAAACTTGGAGGCGGTTCAAAGATGTTTTGGGGTTGCTTTGCTGCTTCTGGCACTGGATGCCTTGACTGTGTGAACGGTATCATGAAGTCTAATGATTACCAAAGAATTTTTTGGGGGGCACAATGTAATGGCCAGTGTCAGAAAGCTGCGTCTTCACCAGAGGTCATGGGTCTTCCAGCAGGACAATGATCTGAAACACACTTCAAAAAGCACTCAGAAATGGTTACAGACAAAGTGCTGGAGAGTTCTGAAATGGCCAGCAATGAGTCCAGATCTGAATCCCATAGAACACCTGTGGAGAGATCTCAGAACAGCAGATGGGAGAAGGCATCCTTCAAATCTGAATGACCTGGAGCAGTTTGCAAAAGAAGAGTGGTCCAAAATTCCAGTAGAGAGGTGTAAGAAACTCATTCATGGTTATAGGAAGTGATTTATTTCAATTTTTGTTTTTTCCCCAAAGGGGGTGCTACCAAATATTAAGTTAAGGGTGCCAATAATTTTGTCCAGTGCATTTTTTGGGTTCTGTGTGGAATTGTATCAGATCTGACTTTTCTTCTCTTTTTTTGTGTTGTTCCAGTGCATGCGAGTACCAAAACATTTGCAACTGCAACAATTTTCTGAAAGAAAGGTTGCATTTTCTGACAGAATTGCAAGGGTGCCGATATTTTTGGCCATGACTGTATGTACACTCTTGACCTCAACTGTATTTCAGTAAGAGACATCAGTTACGTTATATTAAGAAATACACGTCTTAATACCTAAAGTTCCCTAAAGTTTTATTTTTTATTTTTTTTTCCCTCAAAGTAACTGATGATATAACGTAGGTGCTGCATGAGTAATGGAAATTAAACCGAAGGCTACATTCGAAATCGTGCAAAAACAGTGTTTGACAAAAGAAGTATGTCTGAATTCACAGTACTCATAAAAGAGTAGGCAAAAAGTACCCGGATGACTTACTACTACCAGCATACGATACATACTTTGCTATCTAGGATTTACAAATGGCAGTAACGTGACAACTGACGCTGGTAGATCACAAGACAATAACAATGGAATAACAATGCAGTATGTCCAGATTACATACTATATATAATGGACTCTTTGCAATATTCAGAAAAAGTACATACTCAACAGAGTGCGATTATGAATTCAGCCGAAATTACAGTATGGCACAGTATCCACTGTGTGTTTTAGAATGAAGTGTGGCACTGTGTTTTTACACATGAGCAGCTCATTATCCCCCGTTTTCAGCATCTCAGAGCAGCTCAGTACACAGCAAATGTGGCTGTACAAACTTCATCTCTGTGTCTTTGTTCTCTGTTTGACTCACTTTAACACATTTGGGAACACAAAATGCACTAACCATTGTATTGAGAAGAGCTTATTAACAAAACAGAAGCTTTACAGGGATAGTTCACCCAAAAATGAAAATTCAGTCTTTAATTACTCATCCTCATGTCATTCCAAAGCTGTAAGACCTTATTTTTGATATTTTTGATGAGATCCAAAAGCTTTCTGACCCTGCCTAGACAGCAATGCAACTGACACAATCAAGGTCCAGAAAGGTAGTAAGGACATCATTAAAGTAGTTCATGTGACATCAGTGGTTTAACTGTAATGTTATGAAGCTACGAGAATACTTTTGTGCACACAGAAAACAAAAATAATGACTTTATTCAACAATTTCTTCTCTTCCGTGTCAATCTTCAACACGCCTTCACAAGAGTGCCATGAATGTGGTGCTGCTGATGCAGGAGCTGGCTGGAGTTTTATCTCTGGTTTTCAGAGATACCAAATGTCTAGGGGTTTGGCCGTGACAGCTTCATCTCTGTGGCTTTTAACAATGGCTGTTCCCAAAATTCAAAACGCCTTTGATTTTTAAAATTGTTCCATTCAGTTGTGTCTGATTTTCACAATCCTTGTCTCAGGAAAGATTTTAAAGCAGTGTTTTGATTTTCTTTCATAAGAAGCATATTGATTTTTCAGTGTTCTTTGACATTTTGGTCTCAGAACAATTGCTCAAAAAACACTCAATGTCCTTAGAGGGACATTTACAGAACACAAAAATGAATTGCAAGGCCCAAGATTCCTTCAGCAGATAATTTTGGATTAAAAAAAAATATTTTGGTCCCAAAACGTTTTGGTCCCAGCAGACCTTCTTCAGTCTTGCATGTGGAAAAAGGTCCGCTGGGACGGAAACATTTGTGTTTTTGTGCGGGTACTGTAATTTGCACATATTTGCATATATAAACTAGCAAAGAGAGACAATTCTCAGCGTATAATCTGCTTTTCTATAAATGGTGAGATTGAGTTGCAATTTTTCTATTTTTGATTAAATTAGCTTTTGCAAGCACATCATACATTATTGATTTAAAATTTAAGGTGCAAGATCCCCTTAATATTAAATAAAAGAACATTTTTAAAGAAAAAAATGTAGAATTCTGCAGAATTTACTACCTTAATTCACCCAAAAAGTATGTTGCACCTAACTATAAGTCCTGCATTGACTAAATTGCATTGTTAGAGGGGGGGAAAGTTGCATCAGTGTAAAAGTAAAAAAAAAAAAACTTAAATTTATTTAAAGCCTTAAATTTATGTAAAGTGATTTAGCATAAATCTAAATGTCACAATGGAATATGTGTCAACACATTTCAGATGATAAAAAAAAGATACTTTCTATAAATTTGTCATAATTTGCTCAAAACTAAATACTAACTGCCTTTGCATTTTGTATGCCATAAGTCACTTATGATATTTCTTAACTTAATAGCTTCCAAATAACAAACAACCCAAGGCTTTTCTTTTGGAATTTAATGAGCCTTTTTTACAATTACACGTTCGCCTTGATTGTTTTCCCTAATCGCGGTAAGCAGTTTAGTGCCTTTAATCCTTTGCCCTTTACCTTAATCACCTGAACACAGGTGGCTTTAGCCTATCATCAGCCGCTTTGAAGACATCCCAGAAAGGTCAGGAGGTTGATGGGAAATTGGCCAACTGGCTTGCCCCCATGTTATCTGTCACTAGCCTTTCCCCAGGGGACAGGGGGAGTAAAAGGGATGTGGTGGGTGGTCTTCACGGACGGCCCTTTTTATCGCTAGTGCTGTTAGCAGATTAGTGCAATTAGGCGGCTTGAGCCCAACATTAATTGGCACGTTTGGCATCTAACTGAGATCTTATGGTGGAGTAAAAGCAGGGGACTGAGCATTAGGCTTAAAGGGATAGTTCACCCAAAAATTAAAATTACCCCATTATTTACTCACCCTCAAGCCATTTTAGTTGTATATGACTTCTATCAGACGAATGCAAATGGAGTTATATTTAAAAAGTGTCCTGGCTCTTCCAAGCTTTATAATGGCAGTGAATGGCTGTTGAGATTTTGGAGTCCAATAAAGTGCATAAATCTGTTATAAAATGTACTCCACACGGCTCCGGGCGGTTACAATGTGAACAAATATAAAAAAAACAAATATGTGTGTTTGTGTGAGAAAAATATCCATATTTAAAACTTTATATATAAACCGTAATCTCTAGCTTCCACAAACTGCTGTACGTGTGTTCACGAGAGAGTGGCGTAGGACGTAGGCGTAGCATAAACTCTGGTGAGAATATGCTAGTCTCGTGAGAACCAAGTTTTGTTCACAGCAAAGGGAAACCAGTCTCCTCTTGGCTTATATTGAAATCCTCCAACATTTTTCTTTACAAATCCTTGTTTTGTATTTCTATGATTTTGTTTTGCTCTCTCCCCTGCACTTCTGCATTCAAATTTTGGTTTATAAAGATTTAAATATGGATATTTGTCTTACACAAATGCATCGATTCACTTTGAAAGGCCTTTATTAACACCCTGAAGCCATGTGGAGTACTTTGTATGGTGGATGGATGCACTTTATTGTACTTAAAAATCTCAACACCTATTCACTGCCATTATGAAGCTTGGAAGAACCAGAAATTTTTTAATATAACTCCAATTGTATTTCTGAAAGAAAGTCATATACATCCAGGATGGCTTGAGGGTGAGTAAATCATGTTTTTTTTTTGTTTTTTGGTGAACTATCCCTTTAATATTGTATTATTATCGTCATGTCCTCATACAAATTATCTTCATGTCCCTGTAAAATTTCTTTCTTTGTAAAAGAAAATATGTTTAAAAATTTTTTACATAAATCAAAAAATTTTAGGTTCATATTTAAGTTTAATTGTCTTTAGTAGTAATAATAATCTTTAATAGTCTTTACTAGATCATTTTAAATGGTCCTACAACGTAAAAAATGACTATAATATAATTTTTTTTTTTTCATTTGTTTTTTTGTGTGTATTTATATTTATTTATTTATTTGCTCTTAACATATTTTACATATGTTGCTGTTAACACGGTAACTGTTCTCCTAAATCAGACAATACTGTTCTTGGTTCAATACAAGAGAATGCAAATAATTTCAAAATAGCATATTTTCTTAACGCACTGCGTTCTATTTACACTAAGTGCAAATAGCAATGCATTCTATTTACACTAAGTGCAAATAGCTATAGATTCTATCTACACTGTTAATATAGCAGGATTTATACTGCTTACTGCAAATAGTGGCAATTATATTCACCTAGTATTGTAGTACATTATAAAAGAGTATGTAATAATAACTTGATGAGTGTAAATTATAATTTTCATTTAAAGTATTAAATGGATGCCCCTCTCTGCACCTACCCTAACCCTACCCGATACTTTATTTTCAACTTTTTATTATTTAGTTCATTTTTATTGAAAATTAATTCCTTTGCGATGTGATAAGTTTTGAAAAAGGACAAAAAAAAGTTTGATAAAAGGCGGAATCAAACTCAGGTCGACTGCATCGAAAAGACCATAGCATGCGTTTTACCATCTGTGCCACTGGAGCTGACATTTGGCAATCGTCTTTTGTAGTGTCGACTACTGCAATCACATGTTGGTGGGCGGAGTTAGTGTAAACAGCCTCTGCCAACAAGTCTGGCTATTTGCACTTAGTGTAAATAGACATTCTGTTTAATGTTTAATTTATGAGCTATTAATTGTTACCTACAAAAAGAGAAGAGAAAAAAGAGAAAAAGAGAAACCGAAATTGCGTTGACCTTTTGACATATGAGAGGTCATTGTACTGTAAAAACATCCTGTACGTTTCAGAACTCAAAACTTTGCCGTTAGTCTAAAAACAGTTTACATTGAAGGCAGTCTGAAAAGCGACAGCTTTTGGAATGTTCTACTCTATGATGTAATAGGTAGATAAGCACCGCCTCCGCAGAAGATTAACATCGCTACCTGTTTAGCCCCGCCCACCGATTCATGCATTGTGTTTACCAGAAAGGCGAATACACAGGTCTATGCAGAAAGCAAACAATAAAGATGGCTCCGAAAACAACCTTTGCATTGCCTTCTTTCTAATCTCAGCTTTAGGAAAGAGTGGATGAACTTTATTTTTAATGAAGTTCCAGAATGCATCATTAGGAACTCTGTTGTTTGATTACCTCATTTTACCACAGATTCGTTTACAATTATCCATAGCGTCAGCGACGCCATGCTCATTCCCTTATCTCAGGAAACCGAGGTTGCGTCGGTAATTAGAGCAGCACAATTCGATTTTCGAAAAGACATTTCTGTGCCACCTATATTGGATCTGACAGTGATGTTGCAACAATGGTCACTATTGCTTTGTCTCTTCATACAGATCGTTTGATATATATATATACTGAGTCATTTATGCATTTTAAACCTAAATCACAGTGGCATCCATTTATGAGGAATAAATGTATGCTGTTAGCCAATCATAGCAGAGGGCGTTTACTTTTGAGCCTATTCAAATCCACCGCGCCTGTTCAAACAGACCGTTTTTGCTGAGGGCTAATAAAAGCAGGACAGAAAATAGCCTATTACTTCTAAATTATGTTTTTGGATGTAATATCTTGATAAGATAAGTGGACCTTAGAGAACAGTACAAAAAAACAAATGCAAGTAATGACTGGTTTAGTGGTAGGACTTCTGTTGTAGGTTGACGAGCCTATGAAATTATAATTGGACAAACAAGATTAGAAAGCAATTTCATCACATTAGTCTCATGTTAACACATGTAATGTTGAAGTATTATGGCGGTAGTGTTAAAGCTGTGTATATTTTGATGCGGTTCAATTAGACCTCCATTGAATATGCACTGTTGTAAACAATTTAGCTCGGTTTTATCAACTGAGGGATGAACTAAACTTATTTTCTGTAGTAATCAACACCAGCAACAGTAACGTTTCCTCAAATAAAGAAAAGTGAGGTTTCTTTCAGTTTAATGGCAAGTTCATTTGTTTTGTTCAGGGTTCATTTCATCTGCATATGTCAGATCTGTTGCCATTAAGCACAGCATTGCTTTTTAACTGCACGTCTACGGCCCAGAAGGCAGCGTGTTGTTTTCTGCAGGCTTGACTCTTTTGTATTACAGATTTCAGATGCACACAGATCACGTACATTTCCTTTTGTAGCTGTTCGTTGTTGTAGACTAATGAGGTGAAGTTGCACCACGGTTCCAATCAAGTCAGGCTTAAACTACTGGTGCTAATCTCTCTCGGCGCTTATTAAGAATTTACGCACCTGTGTGCATTTTATGGATCCGTGTCAGCTGACATTTAAAAGTTTGTTTGCTTTGCATGTTAGATTCGGCATTAGCTGGTGGCTCAGCGTTCGATAAATCACTCACGCGCACGTGTTTAAAGGGCATAGAAGTGTAAATTTATGAGTGGTGGTGTTAAAAACACAAGGAATACTGTAGAGCAAAGCAAATAGACTGAGAGATAAAGACCGGGACCAAATGAGAGAGGTATTTTTAGATTTCAGTAATCAAATATTCATTCAAAATGTTCAAAAACAATCATTAATAAGGGTGTTCAAATCTATTTTTGGATTTGGTAACTATTCAATTTTTTATGCACTGCTGCATAAAAATGAAATAAAAACTAGTAGTCTATCTCAGTAATCGCCTATCCTGACCCATTATGATTTTTTTTTTAGACTCGAGCGTCATGAAATGTGATGAGACAGAGGAAGGGATGCTGATGACTGTTAAATATAAAATGGAGAAATGAGAGGATATGGGAAAAAAGGGGAGGGGGTCAAAGAGCTATTCTGGGGTTTTTCCATTCTCGGTCATTTCCTTCATTGATTATTATCTTCCACTCCTGCACACTGACTCACCAGCTTGCTGTTCATTTTCTACCTTCAGACTTTCTCGCGTTTGCGAGTGTGTGTGTCACTGTGTCCCCGTTTAGAGAGCATGGAGCCCTGCACATGACATGTAGGAAAAAAATAAAATAAAAATGACTCATTCCCTCATTTTAGCAAATCGTGGCCTTGTTTTGACTGAATCAATTAGTACTTCGTGGACATGATGTACTAAAATGAGGTAATGGATTAGTAAGTTGCGGGAATGAGTTCTGAATTGACCATTCGCGAACAGCTTGATTGACAGGTGATCTGACCAATCATAACGCTGAATCCGTCATTTTGTCTGACCAACAAATCTGACAGGAGAGTAGATTAATTTCGGTGGACTTAAACTTGAAAATATGTGTGTATTGACGTCTTTCCGCGGTTTAAATAAAATGGGTTCTGATGTTCATTCATGTTTATTACATTTTTTAAGTAAATATGAAAAGACTATCCCAACACATTAAAGAGCTATAAAACGTATGAATTATTTGAATTTCTTTAAAAAATGACCAAATTTGAAAGCTGAGACCTTGTTTCATACCCAGGTAGCCTGCTCTGTCTTGTCTGTCAGCGTATTGTCAGTTTTCTCTTTGCTCCGTGATGTATTTTTCACTGCGTGAGAACATGTGTAGTATGAGAGCGGCATTGTTTTTTTGGACATAACAACAGTAACTAATGGTGGGGCGGATCCTAACCCTTCGCAAAAACCTGCCCTCCTTAGTTAACTGACAACACGCCGACAGACATGGTATGAAACAAAGTTTTAGGTTTAAAATGTTGTCTTTTTTTTTTTTTTTTTTTAAAGAAATTCAGACAATAAATACTATTTTGTGGCTCTTTAATGTGTCAACAGATCACTGTATTGCCTTATTAGATCAATCGACACATGAACCAATTGTCTTTTCCTCTTTCCTTTAAGCACGAAAAAAACATGAATGAACATCAGAACATATTTTATTTAAACCGCAGAAAAATGTTAGTACACACAATTTTTCTAATTGCACCAAAGTTAAACTACTCTCCTGTCTGATTTGTTTGTTGGACAGAATGGCGGATTCTGCATTATGATTTTTCAGATTATTTGTCAGTCAAGCTGTTCGCGAAGGGTCAATTGTGGCCAGAATATAACTAAAACAAGGAATGAATTGTAAATCATTGCTACGTTGTAACTAAAATGAGGGAACAAATTAATAAAATGAGGAAATTGTTAAATCATGGCCACGATAAACATTTTTGTGCACATGTTGTGCAGGATTCTGCAAAAGAGGAGCAAAGTTTTAACATTTATAAGGCTGAATATGAGTAATTAATGGATAAACCTTATTTTGTTTACTTGTATTTTTTTTTAAGGGAAAAAAAAAATTTTTTTTTGTTTTTATTTTGGTTATTTTTGTTATTATTCTTTCTTTACCTGTTCAGTTTAAATATTTGTGACATAAGTTTGAAAATGCTTTTTCTAATAAAAATATTTTAGAATGTATTTTAGTATTTGCCACACACATATACGTATATAAATATATACGGCAATTACAAAAACTACATTCTAATAATATTATAAATATATTATATATTACAAAAAATACATTCTTTATGTGTGTGTGTGTGTATATATATACACTGTGTGCATAATTATTAGGCATGTTGATAATCTGGTCATATTTTTTTTACCAAGCACATTTTACCAATTTATCTTCCAAAATCTGGCAGTACATTTTGGGAGTTCATGTTTAGTCTCCTATCCTGAAAAGTCTGACTTGCAGAGATGGACTAAAATGAACTTCCAAAACTTACTGCAAGATTTTGGAAGATAAATTCTTGAATCAGAGGTACAAGAGGATGTGATGCTTGTCCTTCAAGAGTCACTCTCAACTTATCTGTCTGTAAAGCCTATAAAAAAAAAAAAAAAACTGTCTTCATGTATTTCACAACACGTCAGCTTGTTATTCTTATTAAGTCAGGGGCATTTTTTAGGATTTTTTACCAAGCAAAGTCTCTGAGAACCTGACACATTGCACTTCTGAAGACTCCAGGTAGGTTGCAGTTCTGGAAAATGGTGGCGCTGGAGAACTGGAAACGGTTCCTGATGGTGTCACACCAAATTCTTCACCTTAATTCCTAATTCTTTTGCAGTTAACATGCATCTTTTCTTCTCCACCTGTTTTTTCTGACCATGCAGACTCAACAAACATTTTTCTGTCCAATGGTCAAGCCTTAACTTTGCAAATTCTTGTAATGCATTAGTATTGCATTTTTCTCATGGGCATTTAATAATTTGGACTTTTCAGTCTGGGTTAAATATATTTTTTGGCTCATTTTATCTGTAAAAGAAAACATGCCTAATAATTATGCACGCCTGAATATAAGGAGTTTTTCACTTCAAGCCTTCACGGACAGTTATATATCACTTACAAATGATTAAATACAAAATTAATAGTAGTTATTAAGATTGTTGTGGTTTGGAATTGGTAAAATGTGCTTGGTAAAGAAAATATGACCAGATTATCAACATGCCTAATAATTATGCACACAGTGTGTATATATATATATATATATATATATATATATATATATATATATAAGAATGTATTTTTTGTAATGTGTATATATAAAGAATGTATTCTTTGTTCCTCTTTTACAGAATCCTGCACAACATGTACACAAAAATATGTTTATCATGGCCATGAATTCATTTTCTCGTTTTGTTACTTTGTTTCTTTATTTTAGTTACGTCGTAACAATTCATTCCTGGTTTTAGTTTATTGTTTATTTTCTGGCCATTTATATATTTCTAAAAAGTATTATAAATATATTATATTTAAAAATATTTTTTTAAAAGTATAAATAATATTTACAAAAATGACAAGAAATATACTGTATTTTTATAAGTGCAAACAATATTTTATTTTTTAATCAGTATCAACATTTTATGTTCAAAGTTACATTTCTAATTTTAAATGGTTCTGTGGTGTAAAAATGTATAAATATTCCATGTAGTCTCTCAGTCACTTTGCAATTTAATATGATTTTTTTGTTCTTATTTTAAAAATATATCAAACATATATACACTGCTGTTCAAAAGTTTGGGATCAGTAAGATTTTTTATGTTTTTTTTTTAAAGAAGTCTCTAGTGCCCATAATAGTCCATCCATTTATTTTATCAAAAATACAGAAACATTATGAAATATTATTGCAATTGAAAATAACTACTTTAATGTACTTATTTACTTATTCCTGTGATCAAAGCTGAATTTTCAGCATCATTACTCCAGTCTTCAGTGTCACATGATCCTTCAGAAATCATTCTAATATACTGATTTATTATGTTGAAAACAGCTGTGCTGCTTAATATTTAGTTGGAACCCGTGATACTTTTTTCAGAATTCTTTAATGCATAAAAAATGAAGAAGAACAGCATTTATTAACAATAGAAATCTCTTATAACAATATAAGTCTTTGCTATCACTGTTTATCAATTGAACACATCCTTGCTGAATAAAAGTATTCATTTAAACAAATTTTTTTTTCAAACAAAGAAAGAAAGAAACTATTTTCTGACCCAACGTTGAACGGTAGTGTATATTGTTACAAAAGATTTCTATTTTAAATAAATGCTGTTCTTTTTAACATATTTTATTCATCAAAGAATCCTGAAAAAAGAATCACAGGTTCCAAAAAAATATTTCCAAGATTGATAATAAATCAGTATATTAGAATGATTTTTGAAGGATCATGTGACATTGAAGACTGAAGTAATGATGCTGAAAATTCAGCTTTGCATCACAGGAATAAATGACATTTTAATATATATTCAAATAGAAAACCACAATTTTAAATTACTGTAACTGTTTTTCTGTATTTTTATTCAAATAAACACAACCTTGATGAACAGAAAAGACTTCTTTAAAAATAATATATATATAAAACACAGAATAATGTCAGCTTTTCAAAAGTATTTCCTTTACAGCTACTCGTATATCAGCGTTTTATGTTGTCACTCAGGATGACATACCTGTATTTAAAGCTACATTCACTGGAGAAATAAAGCATGTTATTTTCCCTGCCAAATACTTATTTAACATATAGTCCATAGTTCGTTTTGCTTTTCCTGGCTCGATCTTTCTCGCTTTAAACGGGAAGTGTTTTTCTCTGATAGCTGCTCCACCCGGTGTCATATTCTTTTACGGAGTGAAAGCCGAGGGAAGAGAATGAAAGAAACCGAAAGAGACGGTAAGCATGACAATTGAAATGTCAGTAAGTGGAGGGTGTCACACAAAGGAAGGGGAAGATCTATAACAGGACTAGGAGGCAGCGACAGATGAGTGCAGAGAAGTGACAGACATACTGAGAGGGGAAGACTGATGTGTTTGAGTAGAGTAGAGGTAAAGGAGGATGAAGACAGACAAGATCCAAAACAACAAAGAACAATAACTCAAAGAAAGCAAACGGATAAAGCGAGATACTGTAGATACACAGAGATAAACTGAAAGGAATGAGAAGGAAATCATGAAAGACACAACTGAATGTTTTTTTAGATGCAAGAATGTATTTATTCATCTTAATTATTCAACAGAAAGAAATGTAC
Organism: Labeo rohita; assembly: GCF_022985175.1. Taxonomy (NCBI): domain Eukaryota; kingdom Metazoa; phylum Chordata; class Actinopteri; order Cypriniformes; family Cyprinidae; genus Labeo; species Labeo rohita. The sequence goes on from NC_066893.1 coordinate 11,030,631, forward strand.
TGGAAATTGCGAGAAACTAATCTTGTAAATCACATAATCTCATGGTCAACATAGATGACCCCATTAAATCAGTCAGTTGAATAAGCGTCCTGTGAGGTGTGGAACATCTGGTTGGGCGGACATGCAGGCGGGTCGCGTCTCAGGTGGACACACTGAGAAATCCAGCTGTGCCCTTCTGATCAGAGAGGCCAGTCGCTGCGGCTCAGCCTCCCTGTTCTCCTCTCAGCACCTGTCATCCTCTTCCTAATGAACACATTCAGCCTCGCCTCGCGCTCTCGCCACCCTGTCATCTCTCGTTAGCGCGCCGCGCCGGGGCCGGAGGATGCGCCGCGCAGGTGAGCCACCGAGAAGCGGTAATAAATTACCACCTCTGATGGTGCAGCGATACTCATATCTGTCTGACAGGGTCAGGGAGGACCATTGAAAACAGAGGTGTGACGTCACAGTAATGCTTTTTGGCTTAAAGGAGAAGTCCACTTCCAGAACAAAAATTTACAGATAACGTACTCACCCAAGTCATCCAAGATGTTCATGTCTTTCTTACTTCAGTCCTAAAAAGAAATTGTGTTTTTTGATGAAAACATTTCAGGATTTTTCTCCATATAATGGACTGCTATGATGCCCCAAGTTTGATCTTCCAAAATGCAGTTGAAATGCGGCTTCAAACAATCCCACATGCAGTTGTAAACAGTCCCAATCTAGGAAGAAGGGTCTTATCTAGCGAAACGATCGGTTATTTTCATTAAAAAAAATACAGTTTAAATACTTTTTAATGCCGAACGCTCGTCTTCTCTTGCTCTGCCTGAACTCTGTGTATTCTGGTTCAAGACAGTTAGGGTATGTCGAAAAACTCCAATCATATTTTCTCCCTCAACTTCAAAAATCATTTTAAAATCATCCTACATCACTGCAGAAGTACCGACCCAGTTTTTGCAAAGTGAACATGCGAAGAAGATCAAACACCCTTAACAAAAAAGGTAAAACAGCGATATAGGACGATTTTGAAGTTGAGGGAGAACATGAGATGGGAGTTTTTCGACATACCCTAACTGTCATGAACCAGAAAAAAACAGAGGTCAGGAAGAGTAAGACAAGATGAGCGTTTGACGTTAAAAAGTATATAAATTGTATATATTTTTTTTTTATGAAAATATCTAGTGAAAACAATCAGTTAAGACCCTTCTTCCTCGGCTGGGATTGTTTACAACCGCATTTGGGATCATTTAAAGCCACATTTACACTGCATTTTGGAAGTTGAAAATCGGAGCACCATATCAGTCCATTATATGGAGAAATTTGTTTTCTCAAAAAACAATTTCTTTACGACTGAAGAAAGAAAGACATGAACATCTTGGATGACAAGGGGGTGAGTGCATTATCTGTAAATTGTTGTTCTGGAAGTGGACTTCTCCTTTAAGGCTAAAATGTATTGAGTTATAAATGGTTCTATGTCCTTAATTTAATTTTTAATCATTTTAATTTCTTTATTTTTATTTCATGGAAAACCAAGCCATTTTTTGCATTTTTGATATTTAAATTATAATTATTTGAATTAATATGTATCATTAATATTGTCAATACGAAGTATTAAAAAAAGACCTATTAAAAAAAAGTCTTTATATGTAATATATTATAAACATTTTTTAAAGCATTAATCATACCTTAAAATGATGATATGATCGCTGTAATTGTAACCACAGTTGTAATGTATAATAATACTTATTTATTAATTGTTACTCAAAAAATGCATTAAAATATATGCTAAACAACCCATTTCATTTTAAATTTAGTTACAGTTATTTATGAAAATATATAATTCATTATAATATACATTATCAAAACATTTTGTGCCACTTCTGACCACCTAATTAGAAATAAAGTGTTACAGAATATTTTTACTGAAACATTTCAATATGTAAAATTCCACATGGTGATTCATTTTTCTCAATTCTGAATGATGACAAATGAATCTTTAACACAGTTTTGGAACTAATCGTTACAGATTAAACTGATTCATGAAGAGTACACAGAAATGAATCAAAACGCCACATGGTGATTTGATTTTTTTTTTTTTTTTTTTTTTTTTTTTTTTAAATGATGACAAATGAATCTTTAACAAACAAGTACTGGAAAGAAATCGTTGCAGATTACATTGATTCATGAACAGTTCACAGAAAATTCCACTTGGCGACTCTCCACTTTTTTTTTTTTTTTTCAATTGTAAATGATGACAAATTAATCTTTAAGAATTTTGAAACAAATCATTACAGATTAAACTGATTCATGAACAGTTCACAGAAACGAATCAAATTTTTTCTGTTTTGAATGATGACAAATGAATCTTTAACAGTGAGTCCTGAAATGAATCATTACAGTGAACAGTTCACAGAAATGAATTAAAATTCCACATGGCGACTCATTTTCTCAATTATGAATGATGACAAACAAATCTTTAATATAGTTTTGAAACACATTATTACAGATTAAACTGATTAATGAGCAGTTCACAGAAATGAATCGAAATGCCACATGGTGATTCATTTTTCTCAATTTTGAATGATGAAAAATGAATCTTTAACATGGTTTTGAAAAGAATCATTATAGATTAAACTGATTAATGAACAGTTTACAGAAATTAGTCAAAATGCCACATGGCAACTCATTTTTCTCAATTTTGAATGATGACAAATGAGTCTTTAACAGGTTTGAAAACAAATCATTACAGATTAAACTGATTCATGAACAGTTCACAGAATTGAATCAAAATGCCACATGGTGACTTATTTTTTTTTACTCTGTTCTGAATGATGACAAATGAATCTTTAGCAGTTTTGAAATGAATCATTACAGATTAAACTGATTCATAATTCACAGAATTGAATCAAAATACCACATGGTTACTCGTTTTGAATGTATGAAGAAGTGTTTTGAATTGATTCATTACAATGTTAAATGATTCACAAACAGTTCACAAAAAATGAATCAAATTCACCAACTCTGTCTATTTAACAATAAACAAGGCATTGTTTTCCATATCAATTTTACAAAAGAAAGAAAAAGAACTTTTTCCATTTTATTTTTAAACATTTTATTGAAACATTTATTATCCTTCTTTATTGTCATTCTTATGCATCAATCTGACTGAATGAATCATTGAATATAGCTGTATTGAAACAGAGTGGGCTTGTCATGATATCAGCTTTTTCTTAGGTAATTATCGTGGCCGAAACAATTAATAATAACAGTAATATCATCTGTAGAACTCTTTTAGTTATTTATTATCATATGTGTAGTATTAACATGATATCAGTATTACATTTTCTAATTTATTACAGTATGGTTTATTACAGAGTTTTGAGTCGGTTTACTGAAATGAACTGATTCACAAAACTTCAGTCATTTTTGCTCATGAAGCTTACATGAGAGATGCAATTAAAACAAGGAATGATCACAAAACTAGTATTAATGGCCAAATAAAAAGCCTATTAAAATCAAAGCTCTTTGATCTTGTATGGCCAGCTAAATCATTATTAATTTACTGTGAATACTCATTGAAGCAGCTGAGCCTATAGAAAGACGAGCATACTTTTTTCAGCTCCTTGTGAGAATAAAGCTGGTGACTGGAGGCGGTTGCCTTTTAATTGGTTTGCTAATTTGGATGAGGGGGGTAAAGAAAGCCAGGGGTAGATTAGAGCGTGACAGCGGCGTGCTTTTCTCCAAGCCCGTGACGTCTTTCATTAGGGCGCTCCTAAGGCTTGTTGTCATAGAAATTGTTGCCAAACTAACCAAAATAGAGCAGCTAAAGAAAAGCGAACAAGTTGGTAACACGGCAACAGAAAAGAATCTGGTGTGCATATGTGCGTGGCTCTGGGGAGGTTGAGGATGTTCTCCACAAAGAAAGCCACAATCAAGCCATTTTACTGCATTATGAACACAAACCCGCTGTGCTATGGCACTGACATATTTCAGTGGGATGTCCACACTGCTGTTCGTGTTTTGGCAGTTTTATTATTTGTTATTTAGCCATTGTTTGCGTCATCGTGCTGGGAAATGGCTGACGTGGTCATTCTGACTGTCAAAAGCAGCAATTTATGACAGAGTTATCTGGCCGGCTGGGGACATCTCAAACTTTCAAACTGCCAATCATAATAGATTTCTAAAGCTTGCTGTAGAAAAACAAGAAAAACTGTCAGCACTTGGACAGCATTTGGATCCTCAACCTTCATGTCCCTGAGCAGTGCATGACAATATTATATTACAAAATTAAATTACAACAAGAAAAAATATAGTTATATATTATAATGTAATATGTTATATAGAGTTATATAGAGATTAATATAATATTATATTATATATATATATATATATATATATATATATATATATGTAGAGATTAATATTAATATAATATAATATAATATAATATAATATAATACAATATACAATTGAAAATAACGTCACTAATCCTATCTTGGCATTGGTTTTAAATTAAATTGTGTAAAAATATATTTTAAAAAATTAATTAAAAATGAAACGTTAATATTATTATTATTATTATTATTATTATTATTGATCATAATATCATATTTATAATTAAATTAATTACAATGTACTTTTATATAATTAATGTAATACATGTAAAAGTGTAATTAATTAGTTTAATAATAATAATAATAATAATAATAATAGTAATAATTGTTGTTATAATGTATTAGTATAAAATAGTCATCATTATATTATATTATTACATTATATTAATAGAATGTTACATTATATTTTAAATTGATTTGAAATATTTACAAACTGAATTACAAATGATAAAATAACTTGTTGAATTATTATTATTATTAATTTATTTACATTGTACTTTTATATGAATATTTAATATCATTTAAATGTATCATTTGACAATTTTTTACAAATGTATAATAATAATAATAATGTTGCTGTTGTTATAATGTATAATTCTTATTTTATTGTTGTTGTTATTGTAATTGATCATAATCATAATTATAAAATTATCTACATTGTACTTTAATATTATTTTTAATGTCATACATTTTCAATGTATATATTTTTTTACAAATGGTAATAACAATAGTAATAATAATAATAATGGTAATGTTGTTATAATAAATATTCGTAATTATTAAAGTAATTGTTATATTATAGAAATTGATTGCAATTGTTTATCCAATCCATATTATTATTATTTTTATTAATTAAACTTTTATAAAGTAAATATTATTATATTATATTATATTATATTATTGTTTATCCAATAATAATAATAATAATAATAATAATTATTATTATTATTATTGTTGTTGTTGTTAATAATAGATTAATCACTGAATAATATAATTAAATTAATTATATTGTACTCTTATATTATTATTTAATGTCATACGTTATATATAAAATGTTACCATTTTTACAAATGAATAATAATAATAATAATAATAATAATGACAATAATAATAATAATAATAATAATAATAATAGTTATAACTGTATAATGAACTGTTATTATAACAAAATAATTAGACATAATGATTAAAGTAATATTATATTATATTATATTATATTATATTATATTATATTATATTATATTATATTATATTATATTATATTATATTATATTATATTATATAAATTACAACTGTTTATCCAATCCAAATGTATTATATTTAATAATAATTTAATATATTTAATAAAAAATAATAAATGTTTCAATTACACTACATTTTTATCATTATTTTTTTTTTAACCTTTTTTTTCTTTTTGGAATAAGAAATTATTTTTGATAATTTTGATAATTATAGTAGCTCAAATGTGAATATTCCTTTGCATCCATTAAGAGCAAATCAGTAAGAAACTTAATAACATTAGCAAACCTTGCAACTGGTTAGGATATTAAAAGCTTCTTGTGGTGTTCTGTGAGAGCAACAGATGGGTCATTTCAGCAGAACTTTTAGTGATTCATGTGTTTAACAAGTGACGCTGAAGCACAATTTGATTGGCCCTGATCCTGACCACAGGTGCAACCTTATCTTAATTAAATGTCAGCGTTTCTGCAGCATGCATTCAGATATATATGTTATCTCACAGTCTAAATAGACAGCAAACACAAGAGTTATTAGACGCTAATTGGTTATAAATAAGCTATGAATGTTGATGATTATCTGCTTTTGCACAGACCTTAATTACCTGTCAGAAACTGAAATAGATGGCACCAATAATTCTTAATTAGTGGCCGGTGTCGTAATGCCTGTTTCATTCGCTTCCTTTAGAATGTTCTTTTAATTTTCCATTTCTGCATTGATCGTTAAATGAAAAATATTCTTCAACCGAACAAATTCAAAGAGCAGTGCGGTGTAAGATGTTTGCATGTAATTTTATTCACAATTTCCAGCTTGATCGCTTGATCCTATCCCGCCCTGACCTTGATCTCCTGTTGTTGCTGGGGCCATTAGGTGTACTATTAGTGGATTTTTCCAGTGGTTTTCATCTCTGATGCTCTCATTACTTCCTGTGTGTTTCAGAGGTGCACTTCCTTTAACAGCGATCAGCCTCTTTCCATCTGCCTAGATGTGGCTAACTGCATCATTAAGGCCTCCCACATATGACCAGACCAGCAGCGGGCTGACAAGAGGCCTTCATCTGCTCTGCTTTCTCCCACACGCTCCTTCTGTGAGATTTTGTGGCGTTAGTGGATTTGCATATGTTAATAGAATGAGTCGATAATGAAGGGTGATGTGATGGGAGCAGTAGATCTGCTCAGTAAAGCATGGCAGACATTAGCCGGCCTCATTACTGACTCCGGCACACTGCTGCACTCAAACACTCTTTACATGCTCTTCTTCTGTTTAGAGCAGGGCATCTGATGTAATAAATGACATCAGAACAGTTCAGATATAATACTGCCTTACACCATGAAGTGATTGTTGAATCGTCACTAAACATAAGCACATATTTATGTTCATTTATGTTCATCTATAGGATTATTTCGGAAGAAACTGTACGTGCCATTTTAACCACTCACTAAACCCCCTAACAACCACCCAGAACACTACTGCAACCACCTACTAACCAGTTGGTTACAATGCAATAATAATACAACCACCTAGTAACCAGGTGGTTGCTAAGGTTTTCTGGGTCATTCTTAGTGAGATCTGTTTGGTTACTAGGTGCTTGCTGTTGTGTTCTCGGTCATTGCAAGGTTGTTAGCATATTGTGGATAGTTTATAGGGTGTTCTGTGATTACTAAGGTGTTCTGAGTTGGTTACAATGCAACCAGTTGGTTATAATGCAAAAATAATACAACCAGGTGGTTGTTAAGGTTTTCTGGGTGGTTGCTAGGTGGTTGTGGGTGGTTACTAGGTGGGTGTTCTGAGTGATGTAAGTGCCATTTTAACCACTGAAAACCCTTGGTTGCCGAGGAATTCCATGTGTGGTTACTAGGTCAGTCACCTAAAACCCCCTAACAACCACCCAGAACACTACTGCAACCACCTACTAATCAGGTGGTTATAATGCAATAATAATACAACTACCGAGTAACCAGGTGGTTGCTAGGGTATTCTGGGTGGTTTACAGAGTGTTGGTGCTTACTGTGGTTGCTCTGCACCTAGTGAAGTGTTCTGGGTGGTTACCAGTTGTTTGGGAAGGTTACTTGGTCGTTGCTAGGATGTAGGTGGTTGCTAAGGCATTCTTAGTGAGATTTATTTGGTTACTAGGTGCTTGCTGTTGTGTTCTCTGTCATTGCATGGTTGTTAGCATATTGTGGATAGTTTATAGGGTGTTCTGTGGTTACTAAGGTGTTCTGAAAAGTTACTTTTTGGTTGCTAGGCTGTTCTAGCTGGTTACTAGGTAGTGGCTAAGGTACCCTGGTTGGTTACTAGATGGTTACTAGAGTGTTGTGGGTGGTTACTAGGTCACCCACAACACCCTACCATCCAACTAGTAACCACCCAGAACACTATAGAAACCACCTGGTAACCAGTAATACAATAATAATACAACCACGTAGTAACCAGCTGGTTGCTAGGGTGTTCTGGATGGTTACTAGGTGGTTGTTAGGGTGTTGTGAGTGGTTGCTAGGATGTTCTGGGTTGTTACTTGATAGTTGTTATGGTGTTCTTAGTGATTTCTGCCAGTGCCATTTTAACCACTGAAAATCTTTGGTTGCCAGGGAGTTCCAATGCACTTCTTAAGATGTTCTGGGTGGTTACTAGGTCAGTCACCTAAAACCCTCTATAAACCACCCACAACACCTTAACATCCACCCAGAACACTACTGCAACCACCCATTAATCAGGTGGTTATAATGCAATAATAATACAACCATAATACAACCAGGTGGTTGCTAGCATGTTCTGGGTGGTTACTAGGTGGTGGTTAGGGTGTTGTGTGTGGTTACTAGGTGGTTGTTAGGGTGTTCTGGATGGTTCACATAATGTGGATGCTTGCTGTGGTTGCTGTGCACCTACTGAAGTGTTCTGGGTGGTTACAAGGTGGCTGTTAGGGTGTTGTTTGTGGTTTCTTTGGTGCTCTGGGTAGTTGTTAAAGGGGTCATCGGATGCTAAGTTCACTTTTACATGTTGTTTGAACATTAATGTGTGTTGTCAGTGTATGTACAAATCTAACCTATAATGATAAAAAATCCATGCAGTGGTTTTTAATTAATCTGTAAAAATACTATTCCCTTTTTCAAATCGAGCCATCACCAGAATGAGATTATTTTTGCAGAGCTGATTTTGGCAAGGTAAAAAGGGTGTTGTTTTAAACAACATTGAGAATTTTTAACCAAAGTATATTAGAGACTTTTCATTAAGACCTTAACGAATCATATCAACTTGTGGAAAAAGGGCATCCGATGACCCCTTTAAGGTGTTTGGGTGGTTACTAGGTTGTTGTTAGGGTGTTAATGGTTTAGTGGATTTTCTGGGTGATTCCTAGGGTATTCCGGGAGGTTACCTGGTAGTTGCTAGGATGTTCTAAATGGTCAGGATGGTGTTCTCGGTTGTTGCAAGGTTGTTAGAGTGTTGTGGATGGTTTAAAGGGTGTTCTGTGTGCTTACTAAGGTGTTCTGAAAAGTTACTTTGTGGTTGCTAGGGTGTTTTAGGTGGATACTAGGTAGTGGCTAGCATACCCTTGTTGGTTACCAGGTGGTTACTACAGTGTTGTGGGTGGTTACTATATGCTTGTTAGGGAGTTGTGGCCGGTTTAAAGCCTGTTCTGGGTGGTTACTCTGGTGTTGTAGGTTGTTACTCAGTGGTTGCTAATGAGTTCTGGGTGGTTACCAGGTGGATGCTATATGATTATGAGATCCATCATTTCACACTGAGGACAACTGAGGGACTCGTATGCAAATATTACAGAAGGTTCAAACGCTCACTGATGCTTTAGGAGTAAACACGATGCATTAGAAGCTGGGGGGTGAATACTTTTTGAATTTCAAGATCAGGGTAAATGTAACTTATTTTGTCTTCTGGGAAATATATAAACATCTTGTGTAGCTTCTGAAGGCCGTAACTAATTTTTTAGGCAAAATAAGAAAAATTGACACTTCTTCATTCTGTTCAAAAGTTTTCACCCCCGGCATATGTAAACTTTTGAACGGTGTCAATTTTCTAAATTCAACACTATTATTTTTTCTTGTGGACTATATGTAAATGTCTTTTATGTGAAATATCTTATTCAGGTCAGTACTAAATACAAAATAACATGCATTTTGTATGTTTTGGTAAAATAATTAACATTATGCAGATTCTGCAAGGTGTGTGTAAACTTTTGACCTCAACTGTAAATTATGGAAAAATTCCATCAGTGGAGTTAATAACAAGCCACACAATACAATGAGATACAATTCATACTGTATCTGTTGCACAAAAGATGCAGGGCTAGTTACCTAATTCTGAGGATCAGTGGTTTGATCAAATCACAAAGTATGAGTACCACTTAATTTATGAAAAAAAAAAAAACTTTCTGAGTGAGCTTGTATGGTGCAGCAGTACGCAATAGTGCAGCGTGAAATGGGAGCGGAGTCCATCCTACTGCTGCCGAAGGGAGAAGAGCTTATCAAGTGGAAACACTGCTCTGGTGGGGGTGGTGTGTGTGTGTGTGTGATACAGAGAGATTTCCCACTCACAGAGAGGAAACCCTGTGTTGACAACATGCCAGCAGTGCTGTGTGGGTGTGTTTGTGTGTCACTTTTGTATGTGTGTGTGTTTAACACTCTAAAAATGCTTCATTTGAGGGCATGCCAGAGCTGCTCAGTGAACAGATAAAGACATTAAACGTTTTTATGATCTCATATCTCCTCGGTATGGCCCGTCCAAGTATGACCGCTGTTTCACGAGGCTCAAAAGAGATTACATGACTAAGCATGGTAGTTATTAAGCTCATCTTCCCTGTCTTTTCACCACGGTCAGCTTTGATCTATCTAGATCTATACCTGTGGGTAATAGGTTTAGTAAGCCGTGCCAAATAGATAAGCTTTGTCTTCTGTTCTCCCGCAGCTGGACAATGTGGACGAGCAGGCGGCGCAGATACGCAGAGAGTTGGATGGGCGACTGCAGCTGGCCGAGAAAATAGCCAGAGTAAGAAACCTTCACCTGTTTCTGCCTTTATGTTAAAAAAAAAAATAAAAAAATAAATAAAAATTTGTTAAAAATGGGATTAAATATTAGAAGTTTTTTTTTACTTACTTAAAAGTGGACTAAATTACTTTTGTTTGTCTGTCCCCATATTGGTGCACATCAGGGTTTCCTTCACATATAAATCACAGACAAATGACTCATGAATCAGTTCATTTTGATGAGTTCATCAAAAAGATTCACAAAAGTCTCAAACTCATTGTTGACTCAGTAAATCATTCAGAGACATTACATAGAAAGTAAATAAGAAAATAGAAATATATATTTTTTAATTTTGCAGATAAAAAAATAAAGTAGTTATGATATATCATTCCAGTAAAAGTAAAGAGTAAATCATATAAAAATAACAAAATAAATAAATATGGAAAAAAGAAAAAAAAAAAAAAAAAAAAAAAAAAACCACACACACCTATTACGGTTACGCTATTTTTAATAAATAAATATGGAAAAAAAAAAAAAAAACACACACACACACACACACCTATTACGGTTACGCTATTTTTAATAAATAAATATGGAAAAAAAAAAAACACACACACACCTATTACGGTTACGCTATTTTTACATATTGTCAGTCATATTGTCAGACTCATTTTAATTTTGCACAAAAACAATAAATAATAATAACAATAATAATAATAATAGTTGTGCTACTTTTAGTATATTTTGGACTATGACTGTTAATCATTCCAACCAGTTGCAGAGTAAATAATATGAAAATAAATAAAAGTAAAATATATACATTACTTTTGCACCAACAAATGTTTTGCACCAACAAAATATAAAATATATATAATAAAATATAATAAAAATATAATAAAAAATATAATAAAATATATATATATATAAAATAGTTATGGTATTTTTTTTGTTACAGTTAATACTATACAGTAAATACTATAAAAATAAACAAAATAAATAACTACGAATAAAATATAAGTGCCTACTTATTTTGTATACTTATATTTACTAAGTCAAAGTCAGTCATATTGTGTACTCATTCAGAGCCGTTAAGTAAACTTCAAAAAAAGGAAAAACAAACAATAAATAAGAATAAAAGAAATGTTATGAAAAATTGCATCCGCCCCCCCCCCCAAATATTATTAGTTATGCCATTTTTTAGCACATTGTGGAGTAAGTGATTTATTCAGTTATTGTATATCCGTTATTGCATTAATAATACATTATATAAAATATAAAACATTTAAATAGAACAAAATAAAATAATTAAATAAATAAATTTGCAAAATACACTATTTTTCAGTGTATTGTTGATTAATCAGTCATGTTTTGAGAGTAAATAATAAATAATGTAAAATATCATATAAGCAACAAAAAAAAATATTATTTGTTAGTCTGTTAACATACAATAAGATTCATTAGTTAGCATTAGTTAAAGGAGAAGTCCACTTCCAGAAATTTACAGATAATGCACTCACCCCCTTGTCGTCCAAGATGTTCATGTCTTTGTTTCTTCAGCCGTAAAGTAATTATGTTTTTTTGAGGGAACCATTTCAGGATTTTTCTCCATATAATGGACTGACATGGTGCCCCGATTTTGAACTTCCAAAATGCAGTTTAAATGCGGCTTCAAATGATCCCAAATGCGGTTGTAAACGATCCCAGTCGAGGAAGAAGGGTCTTATCTAGAGAAGCGATTGGTTATTTTCATTAAAAAAATAAAAAATTTAAATACCTTTTTAAAAAAGAACTCCAATCGTATTTTGTCCCTCAACTTCAAAAATCATTTCAAAATCATCCTACATCGCTGCAGAAGTACCGACCCAGTCTTTGCAAAGTGAACATGCAAAGAACATCAAACACCCTTAAAAAAAAAAAGGTAAAACAGCAATATAGGGTGATTTTGAAGTTGAGGGAGAACATGAGATGGGAGTTTTTCGACATACCCTAACTGTCATGAACCGGAACATAAACAGTCCAGGCAGAGTAAGACAAGACGAGCATTTGAGATTAAAAAGTATATCAGTTGTATGATTTTTATGAAAGTAACCAATCGTTTGGCTAGATAAGACTCTTTTTCCTCGGCTAGGATCGTTTACAACTGCATTTGGGATTGTTTGAAGCCGCATTTAAACTGCGTTTTGAAAGTTAAAACTCGGGGCACCATATCAGTCCATTATATGGAGAAAAATTCTGATATGTTTTCTTCAGAAAACATAATTTCTTTTACGACTGAAGAAAGAAAGACATGAACATTTCGGATGACAAGGGGTGAGTACATTATCTGTCAATTTACTCCTAGTTAACATGAACTAAGAATGAACAATACTTCTACAGCATGTATTAATCTTAGTTAATTTTACAGTACTTTCAGCATTCACTAATTCGTTATAAAAATCAAGTTGTGTTTGTTAACATTAGTTAATGCACTGTGAATTAACATGAACTAACAATGAGCGACTGTATTTTTATTAACTAACATTAACAAAGATTAATAAATGGTGTAATAAATGTATTGTTCATTGTTTGTTCATGTTAATATTTTAACAAGCAATAACTAATGGAATCTTATTGTAAAGTGTTACCGTTTTATGCGATACGTTGTTGACTAATCGTAAGGTTGAATCAACTGTACGGGTGCCAGAAAGTCATAGTGTTTATCTTGTTTCCTCCTGCGTCCGATAGGAGAGGAAGTTTCCAAAGTTTATTTCCAAAGACATGGAGATGATGTTTGTAGAGGAGCTCAGGTCGTCTGTTAACCTGCTGATGGCGAACCTGGAGAGCCAGCCTGTGGCCAAAGACTTCAAGCCTAAAATCAAGCCCAAACTCACACCCATGAACAGCTTCCTGGACATCGGCGATGAGAACGACTTGCCTCTCTCCAAATCAGATGTGGTGCTGTCGTTTTCTCTGGAGGTGGATATTTCTGAAGATGCCATCTTTGCTTTACACGTCACCATTACCTTGGTGGTTGTGATGGTTTTCATTTTGTGAAAGCATAATGGCTACAAAGCATTTGAATGGATGAATAAAAAACATTAATTCCACATGAATAAACTGTCTGACCTAGGAATTCTCTAAATTTCTATCTTTTTTTTTTTTTTTTTGTATAGTTAGTGGGTTGTCTAAACAGCTAGTTGTCAAAAGCACCACAAAAAGAATAAAATCTAAATTGTCACTCTTTGGATGCTTTTCAAATGTCATGTGGAGTCTAATCATGTCATCTTGTTTCTTTTGCTCAGATTGTGATCATTGAGGTTCAGGGGCTGAAATCCGTTGCTCCTAACCGGATTGTGTACTGCACCATGGAGGTGGAGGGAGGAGAGAAGCTCCAGACAGATCAAGCCGAGGCCTCCAGACCACAGTGAGTATGGTGATATCACCGATAAACATAAGAGCCCTGAACATGATATATACACTGGTGTTATATACACAGACACACTACCATTCAAAAAGGTTGGGGACAGTACATTTTAATTAAAGAAATTAATAATTTCAGAAAGGATGCACTCAAAAGTGACAGTAAAACCATTAAAATTTATAATGTTGCAATTAAATTCTGTTTCAAATATTTCTTGTAAACTTTCCATTCAAAATTAAAAAGTAGCCTATCACTTTTTCCACAAAAGTACTAAGCCACACAACTGTTTTCGACAATAGTAAATCAGCATATTGGAATGATTTCTGAAGGATCATGTGACACTGAAGACTGGAGTAATCATGCTGAAAATTCAGCTTTGCATCACATGCACAAATAACATTTTAAAATATATTCACATAGAAAGCTGTGGAAAACCAGTTTCCACCGCTGAATTAAAAAAAAAAAAGAATTGCGAGATAAAAAGCAGCAATTACCTGACTTTTTCTCAAAATTGCGTGATAAACTAAGTTTATAAGTTTATATCTTGCAATTCTGCCTGTATTTCTCGCAATTGTAAGTTCATATCATGAAATTCTGAAAAAAAAAAGTTCTGAGCGCAAAAAATTGGAATTCTGAGGGAAAAGGTCAGAATTCTGTGTTTGTATCACGCAATTCTGAGAAAAAAGTCGGAATTCTATTTTATATCCCGCAATTCTGAGGAAAAGAGTCAGAATTCTGATATCATGTAATTCTGAGAAAGAAAAGTTGGAATTCTGAGTTTATATTTCGCAATTCTGCCTTTATTTCTCGCAATTGTGAGTTCATATCATGCAATTCTGAGAAAAAAGTCGGAATTCTGAGTTTATATCACACAGTTCTGAGAAAAAAAGTTGGAATTCTGAGTTGATATCTTGCAATTCTGAGAAAAAAGTCGGAATTCGGAGTTTATATCACTCAATTCTGAGAAAAAAGTTTGAATTCTGAGTTTACATCACGAAGTTCCGAGAAAAAAAGTTTGGCTGTCTGAATTTATATCTTGCAATTCTGAGAAAAAAGTCGTAATTCTGAGTTTATATTGCAATTCTGAGAAAAAAGTCGTAATTCTGAGTTGATATCTTCCAATTCTGAGAAAAAAGTTGGAATTCTGAGTTTATATTATGCAATTCTGACTTTATTTCTCGCAATTGTTTATATCATGCAATTCTGTGAAAAAAAAAAAAAAAAAGTCGGAATTCTGAGTTTTTATCACGCAGTTCTGAGAAAAAAAGTTGGAAGTCTGAGTTTATATCACACAGTTTTGAGAAAAAAAGTTGGAATTTATGGAGTTTGTATCTAGCAATTCTTTAAATCTAACAATTCTGAGAAAAAAGTAATAATTGTAAGTTTGTATCACAAAATTCTGAGAAAAAAAAGCCAGAATTGTTAGATAAAAAGTCACAATTACCTTTTTTACATTTTTTATTCAGTGGCGGAAATGAGCTTCCACAGAAAACAGCAATTTGAAATTGTCATAATATTTCACAATAATTGTACTATTAAGTACTATTAAGTACTATTAATTTTTGATTAAGTAAATATCCTGGTGAGCCTAAGAGACTTTCAGAAACAAAAAAAAATCTTCTCAACTCAAAACTTTTGAACATAAGGTAAACTGGAAGGTAAAGTTAACAAATCCAAAGGTCAGTCCTCAAACAGGGTCATGCAAGGTCAAAAAAGAGTCCCAAAATCCAATATCATATCCAGTATTATGCCATAAATGAAAAATAAAGGTCAAAAACAAGACTACGTGAAGATAGACAGCTTTCTGTCTCACAGTGGCATAGTTGTGGCTTTATTTCTGATAATTGCATTTATGAATCTTGTAAATGTCACATTATGTCTCACAGTGTGAGATGTATTTCTTTATTTCTTATTTTATTTAATAACTTTAGCTCACCATCAGCTGTTTTATTTTTAACTCTAAAGTGGAAAAAGGGTGAAACCACATCTAAAGCCTGGTAAAGGCTCCCCCTGGTGGTTAGGAGTTTTGTCCCCTTTTTTTTTTTTAATAAACAGATGTAAATCCAGGCGCCAATGAACTTGTCTAATAGACTACACCTTTAAATAGAATTTTTTTCTACAAAATGTCCCTACATGTCTTAAAAATAGCATATATATGAATGTCACTGTAGGTTAACAGCATGTTCAGTTATGTTAATTAAAAGTGCTTTCTACACAGTCATTTTTTTATTCAGATATGTACACACTGTGCCAATCTCTCTAACCTTTTTAAGGTCACTGCTCTATTTTCATTCTATAGTACGCTGACTTACAAATCTGTTGGGAGCATCTCACACTTGCTTTTTATCTTCAAACCTTGAGCATGAAATTGCTCTTATCTCATCAGCTCCCCATTAGCGTAGTGACTTGTTTTGACACAGCAGACACATTGAAAATATGCCAGCTCCACAGCTCTGAAGTGCAAATGCGGCTCTGTCACACTGCTGCACCCAGAACGACACTCTTTATGTACGAGACCGAGAAATGTGAAGCGGTCATCATTGGCTCCAGTGTTTTGTGTGATGCTAAATGAATCGCTGGTTCCCATTGAGTCCATAGTGTATCTGCACTAATGATGCATCTGACCTGAACTGACTAGCATGTCAAAGCTGTAATATTTATTAAGTAGACCATGAGCTGGGATACTCAATAATTGGAATTGCAGTCGTCTAGAAATGCTTTTGTGGAGGTTTTCTGTGTTGATTAGGGATGTGTCTGACTGTGCTTCCTACTTCCCTATAGATGCAGTTACATTAGAAAAATTTTGGAGATGTTTTGTTTGTAGTTATTCAGAGCTTCGTAGTCATTTGCAAAATCTGCAGAATTTGTCATCTCATGGATTCCTATTGAAACAACTAGATTTTGACAGCAAATATTCATGGAAAAATGCAGAAATCATGCACCCTGTGCCATGATTTTGGGAACTATCACAGGCTTTTATCCACTTGTATAACTGCAACATTTAGCTGTTAAAAATTTCTGTGCCATTTGCATTGTCGTGCAAATTAGTGATTTCTGTATGAAGTTTGCAACATTTTTTCCCTTAAAAGGAACCCTGGGTATTAAGTCTTGATTTAAGTTATTTAAAAAAAAATCCACATCGTTTTATACATATTTTGGACTATGGGGGGGGCGCCATTATTTTTGATGATGTGAAATGGTTGCTCTTGGTGAGCTACTGGCATCACCTGTTGTTATTTTTACCACAACACAACTCAGAATACACAGCGCTGAGAAACTCCTTCAGTGGCTGTGGCGTCATGACAAGTGTCGGCATGTTTACATCCTGCCAGGATGGCATCTAGCGTTTCTTGTCTCTGCCATTTGTTAGCTCTTTCAGTTGCTGTGCTCTACTAAAAGCCTCAAAGGCATCAGGGCTAAAGTGGAGAGAACAAAGACGCAGGTCTTTAGGAAGTTTTATTCGTTCACATGCCATCTTTTCATTCTTTTCTCCTCTTCTTTTTGTTAGGAAAGCAGCGTAGACTTACATCGCTTCTCTTGTTGCCCTTCGACTGAAAATTACAACCAAAAGCTGCACAATGTGGCATTGTATCTGTATTTTATTTTCCGAGTTGTGTTGCGGTAAAAATAGCAACAGGTAGCGTCAGTAGCTCACCGAGTGCAACCATTTGACATCATCGAAAATAATGGCGCCCCCCATAGTCCAAAATATGTATAAAATGATGTGGATTTTAAAATAACATAAATCTTTCATGGTTTTTCTACTACATATTTCAGTAAGGGACATCGTTTACATTAGATCGTTTACATTCTAAAGAGTTTTCTACCAGTCAGACAGTTGATGTTCACTTGTTAAGGTGCATTTTGGGAATTTCTAGGAAACGAACAAATAATTTTGACTGTTTGACAGCCCTACGAATTAGGGAAATTAGTATACTCCTTCACTAGTGTACTGACTAACTAGGAGCTAATTGAGACACAACCTAGAAGAAACTGAATTTATATGTGATTTAAATAACATACTGAGACCTGTTCGCCATTATAATCGTTCAACAACTGGTTCTTTTCATTCATGAATGGTTACTGAACGAATACGCCCATCACTGACCGAGTTTACGACTGAGTTTGAGTCCGAACGAGAGCTCTCATTCGTGAACGAATTGAACGAACTGGTAAATGTTGTTTGTGAACGAATGTGTGCTGTGTAGGTCAGTCATTTGAGTCAGTCTCGTTCAGCAATCAGCAGAAAGCGAATGCAAAGCACAGTTATACGCTTGTTTATATATTCATATTTAACATACAGAACATAACTCCATGACACACTTAAGGTAATCCACTTATTTAGACTTATTTGTGTAGTGTTTAGATCAGGCACACATTTTAATGAAGCCAAATACAAAAAGTTTTTGTAACAAGTAAATACAGTACACTGTAAAAAACTATTTGTTGAGTCAACTTAAAATAATTTGTTACCTGGCTGCCTTAAAATTTTAAGTTCAGTCAGCTCAAAAAGTTTAGTCAACTTGAAATGTTAAGTTGTCCTATGTGACAATTTAGATATTTGAGTTGTTTCAACTTAAAATTTTAAGGCAGCTGGGTAACTTACCTAGCTCTTAAGTTTAACAAACCAAATTTTTTGTTAAGTCAACTCAGATATCTAAGTTGTCACTTAGTACAACTTAACATTTCAAGTTGACTAAACTTATTTTAATTGACTAACTTAAAATTTTAAGGCAGCAGGGTAACAAATTATTTTAAGTTGACTCAACAAATTGTTTTTTTGTTTGTTTCGTTTTGTTTTTTTACGGTGTACCTTCATTGACTTAAGACATAAGACACTCTTTTTCACCACCTGTTCAAATGTTTATGTAATATGAAAAAAATAGTCACTAAACGAATCAGTGAACGAATCTGAATGACATAAACAATCTCAGACCAGATAACAAAAAATATTGTAACACATTACTTTCCATAAAAAGCAAATAAGTAACACAATTAGTTACTTTTTTTAAAGGGAGTAACACAATATCATAATGCATTACTCTTAAAAGTAACTTTCCCCTACATACATCCAAACTGCCTAATGTTACCGAATGAAATGTTGATCTGGTTTAGGACTCTATGATCTATGCTTTGATCATCGATCTCAATCTGATCTGGTAGTAGTCTTTTACAAAAATGCTATTTTCTCAGCTTTTTGTTTAAATGTTGCTTTTTTAAAGCTTACCCATTTTCAAGTGTTGATAAAAGCAGAATGCATGAAGCTCTTTTCTTTCTTTTGACATATTGCATATTCAGATATTGATGAAAATTTTGTAAAAATGATCAAAAATGCTGGTGGTGGCAACTTAAAAAAAAATGCTGTTTTTGAGCATGGATTAGTTATTCCAATCAATACATAGACAATCAATGCATCTCCCTCACATTTTAGCATTTCAGCGTATTGGTTTTAGTTGGTTACGTCCTCATTTGTTGAGTAGATGTTAAGTGATTGTGTATTTATAGAAGCAGTTACTTTCAGTAGCTTTCATGTTATTTTAGTGCACTTTGATTGCGGACTTGAACTGATTGCTACTTTGACCAGGTAAATGCAGTTTCCGACTCTTTTTTTATTTTTTATTTTTTTCCTCAGAGGTCTCCTGAATCAGTCTTACATCCAAGCCTTCCAGTATAGGCATGAAATGACAAGGAGGAGGAATTCATCAAGACTAGATGAGCTTTCTTGCTCTCTGTGAAAGGCGGGTGGCCTTTAAGAGTGTTAAATAGAAAGATGAGTCAGATCACTGTCATTTGCCCAGCCATTTAGCAATATATGCTAAACGGATGCAAACAATGATAAGTATACACACATGCATCGTGGTGCTCTCGAACGTGCATTGGCTGACATGGAAGAAAAGAAATTGTTGAATAAAGTCGTTACTTTTTGTTTTCTTAGCATGCAAAAATTATTCTTGTAGCTACATTCTGGTTGAAACACTGATGTCACATGGACTGTTTTAATGATGTCCTTACTACCTACCTTGCGTTGCTGTCTATGCAGGGTCAGAAAGCTCTCTGATTTTGTAAAAAATATCTTAATTTGTGTTCCAAAGATGAACACAGGTTTACAGGTTTGGAATGACATGAGGGCGAGTAATTAATGACAGAATTTGGGGTGAACTATCCCTTTAAATAGATCTAATGGATGGTCATTTTGGAATGGATTGTTTTTGTGAAAGTTAAAGTATGATTTAATTGTACACAAACAGATGACAGTACTTAAAGATCATGGCAAATTTCCTCCTTTAATGACCTCTGTAAAACATTGCTTGCATAGCATTGGCAACTTTATATTGTGCGCTTATATTGAGGATGCCAATTGTTGTGGGTTTTTTCCTTCTTATATTACATTTCTAAGACAGCTATTATTCCCATTTTTCTCCAGCAGACACTCGAAATTGAAATGTCACTTGTAATCTCATCAAGGTGAATCAGTGGCGTGTGAGATGATTTCAGTGTGTTTATTGTGCCGTCACCTGCTGGAGTCATGTGGTTCAATCCGACACTGCTCACATTTGACCTCACAGTATGATGTTAATTAGCACAGAGGAAGCAGATCTTGCGGATCCCAAGATTGGTGCATGTGACCGTTTTTCCACTTCCACCGAAGTCCACTTCCAGAACAAAATTTACAGATAATGTACTCACAGAAATTATGTTTTTTGAGGGAAACATTTCAGGATTTTTCTCCATATAATGGACTGATATGGTGCCCTGATTTTGAACTTCCGAAATGCAGTTTAAATGCAAACAATCCCAAATGCGGTTGTAAACGATCCCAGCCAAGGAAGAAGGGTCTTATCTAGCGAAACGATCGGTTATTTTTATTAAAAAATACAATTTAAATAATCTCAAACGCTCGTCTTGTCTTACTCTCTCTGAACTCTGTGTATTCTGGTTCAAGACAGTTAGAGTATGTCGAAAAACCCCAGTCGTATTTTCTCTCTCAGCTTCAAAATCACCCTACATCACTGCAGAAGTACCGACACAGTCTTTGCAAAGTGAACATGGAAAGAAGATCAAACACCCTTAACAAAAAAGGTAAAACAGCGATATAGGGCGATTTTGAAGTTGAGGGAGAACATGAGATGGGAGTTTTTCGACCAACCCTAACTGTCATGAACCGGAAAAAAACAGTTCAGGCACAGAAAGACAAGATGAGCATTTGACATTAAAAAGCATATAAATTGTATTATTTTTATGAAAATAACCAATCATTTCGCTAGATAAGACCCTTCTTCCTCTTCCTCCTCTTCTTTGTCCACTCCCCTAGAGTCGAGAGCAGTTGAGTTTTTTAAATCCATTCAGCCGATCTCCGAGTCTGGCGGTAGCACTTTTAGCATAGCTTAGCATAGATCATTGAATCTGATTGGATCATTAGCATCTCGCTCAAAAATGACCAAAGATTTTCGATATTTTTCCTATTTAAAACTTGACTCTTCCGTAGTTACATCAAGTACGAAGATGTACAAAAATTGGCCTATTTTCAAAAAAAGTGGAGTGTTCCTTTAAACTTGGGGCACCATAGCAGTCCACTATATGGAAAAAAAATCCTTAAATGTTTTCTTCAAAAAACATTATTTTTTTTATGACTGAAGAAAGAAAGACATGCACATCTTGGATGACAAGGGGGTGAGTACATTATCTGTCAATTTTTGTTCTGGAAGTGAACTTCTCCTTTAAAGGAGGGAAAAATTCCTCAAAATTGTGTGAAATTATTTTTAAATCATGTAAATTAATTGTTTTTGCACTGCAAGTGAAAGGTCCTACTATTGAAAATATGTCAGACCTATGTGATTGCATCGTGCTGGAATTAAATTAGAATCGCATTTTAATCTGGCTAGTGATGTCATTTCCTGGAAATGTGTTTGCAGAGAAGGCATTATAGTAAGGCAATAGATATTTATTATAAGCCTGTTATTGGCTTTGTGCACATTACCACCAAATGAAAGCATAATGAAACCCATTTTCTTCAAGGTGTTTATACTTGCATTTGTTTGAATACTTTAAGTACTCTTAGATGAAACTCTCTTCTGCAAATCCCCTGAGGCCATTTAAGGATGATTATTATTCCCTAATAATGTGAGTGTCTGGTTTTGTCGACATGAGCATGTTGCAAACAAATGTGACTAAATTTAGAAAGTCATTTTTAATGTGAATAAGTTATTGCATCATTGCACAGATTTTTATGAGATGCTAAAATCTGTTGTTTTGTTGCCTTGGCAACAGTTTGCTTAATAAATAGTGCGCCCTACTTGTTTTGGGGGTTCAGACTGCCTCTAGGTGGTGAGAGGTCACAGTTAGACCAGTAACATCAACAGACCTCCCAAAATATCCATCTTCTGATGAAGCTCCCCAAGGCGGGTTTGAGCTGTAGACAGTGTCAGTCAGAGTGAAGACTGCAGGATCTTGTCTGTCGTGTCATTGGCAACAGCTGTACCAAAATTCAACGTTGGCTGTTCATACAGTAGACAAGCCGTTCTTACTTAAAGTGGAACGTGAGGTTCACACTAGGGGCTTAGTAACAACTAACTAGTTTGTAACTAACTCTACTTAATTTGGTTGCACTGTAACTTAGGTTGTAAATACCTTCAACGATTAGAAAAATACCTTCAAGAGTAGGAGTTGTTTGCCTCATGCAATTAATGGTAAAAATAAGCTTCCATTGATATATGATACTTGGCTAATCATGACTTAATGTAATAGGTATTTTTATTTGTAAGTGAGATTCAGAAACCCAGTTTGAAATTAATAAGGAGCAGAAAAAAAAGCTACGAACAAGAAAACATAAGAAATGGAATTTATTTATTATGACTGAATTTATTTAGCATGCATAACACAGAGCAATGCACACAAGAAGTGTGCTATTTAGAATGTGTCTGTGTTAAAGACCCTCAAGCCATTTATTCACATAATATTCTCTCTCTTAAAATGTGAACAACTGTAAATGTCAGCATTATCATATGTTTAAAAGACTGAAACATGAGCTTATTGATGCAATTTAGTCACTTTTTTATTCAATTTATTCCTGGTCTGAGGCTTCTGTAAAAATTTATATGGTTTTAATTTATATGTATACTTGTTTCAACTAAGTTTAATGGTGCAATGGAAAAATAGCGTGTAAGCCGTTACTTAGCGCTCCTAGACATTGCAACAAGTTGTACCAAACAGGGCTCTACGCTTACTTTTCTTTTTAGGAGCACAGTAAAAATTTCAGGAGCACCTTCTAATCAATAATCAAAAAATCACAGGTGATTTCAATGATTCACAGGGGAATTTAGTTTTTACCTTTGTAATGGCATTTTTCTAACTGTCACCTTTTATGTCAAAATTTAAAAAAAAATTATACACCACCTTGTGGAACAGCTGATTAGTGCAAAACAAATTCAGTTACCATGTGCGGCCTGCACGTACATAGGAAATTTGCGTCATGCGCTTGAGCTGCATGATTAATCATTAAAAGATTGCAAGCTTGATTCAAACACCCACACAATCCTATTTTTAAATGTCAATGATCTGTTCATCTGTGTCCATTAAACTTCTGACAAATTCATATTGTGACATTCAAATCTTTCGCTGGCCTGTTCTATTGTGAAATCTATTATCATAGACGTATAAGTTTATAGTTCGGATATAAATACTGACACCTGTGGAGGCGATCAAAATGGAGCAAATCATCTTTTGAAAATAGTGTTTACTTCAAATTGGCACGTCATATAAGGGTTGTTGATCACAGTGTTGATTTACATTGTTTTGCCTCAAATGTCAGTGAATCATTCATTTAAGAGATTCGTTCAAAAATACTGATTCATTCAGTAATGGACCAAGTAAAGTATTTATGAGTGAGTCATTGAATCATTCATGTAAACTTTTCTTTAAAATAATTTGTGATTTTCTGTTGGAAACAGAAAATTTGTGATTCTAAATTCATCCAGAATCATGCAGCTCTGTCAAGCACACTGTATGTTCATGAGTAAAGTATGCTTTGGCCTCAAGTAGGGGTGTAACGGTACACAGATGTCACGGTTCAGTACGTACCTCGGTTCGGAGGGTCATGGTTTGATACAATTCTGCTATGCTATTCTTGCTATATATATATATATATCAAACATTCAGCAAACAGCTGAACACGCAAGCCTTAAAAGTAACATCATACTCCTTTGTCAGTGAGAGACGCGTTCAGAATCAGCACATGATTACTGTCTAGTAGTCTTTGTTTTCAAATGTACAACTCCTGGCATTCGCTGTTCTTCTGCTGGGAATTATCAAACAGAGTTGCCTTACTGCAGGTGCCCCCTTCCGGATTGAGGGTGAAGTGCCTGTATTCGTTGTAAGGCCTCACGCACCGAACCTGAGATGTCTGTACCATGACGGTTCGGTACGAATACATGTATCGTTACACCCCTAGCCTTAAAGGAGAAGTCCACTTCCAAAACAAAGATTCACATATAACGTATTCACCCCCTTGTCATCCAAGATGTTCATATCTTTCTTTCTACAGTCGTAAAGAAATTATGTTTTTTGAGGGAAAAATAACGTAAAAATTATGTTTTTTCTGCATTTTTCTCCATATAATGGACTGCTATGGTGCCCCGAGTTTGATCTTCCAAAATGCAGTTTAAATGTGGCTTCAAACGATCCCAAATGCAGTTGAAACGATTGATTATTTTCATTAAAATAATACAATTTAAATACTTTTTAATCTCAACACTCATCTTGCCCTTTCTCTCCCTGAACTCTGTGTATTCTGCCTCAAGACAGTTAGGGTATGTTGAAAAACTCAGAGCGTAACTTCCTACATCTTCCTACATCGCTACAGAAGTACCAACCCAGTCTTTGCAAACTAAGGCCCTGATCACACCGAACACGTTTTTTGCAGTGAGAGGTGCCTTTTTTGAATTGTTTTCTATGGGCAGTGAGCGTTATGCACGCTGTTTATGCACCGCGGGCGCCTCGCGTTTTAACCGCCTGCAGCACCTCGCGTTTTTGCCGGAGCTCTCTGAGCGCCTGAAGTTGGAAAAAAAAGCATCGTCCAATCGAATTAATGGAGAGGCGGGCCTTCCATTGTGGTGACGAAAGTTTTACCGTTGCCTAAAAAGTCTGGAGACTGCAGTGAAGGAGGAGAAACTTTTGGTGTCTATCGCGGGTTACCCGGAGCTGTGTTTTTTTTAAGGTTTCTGCTGATATGACAGTTTACTAAACAGCTAAAAAAACAAAGATTTTAGAGCGCTCACGCTATAATCCTTTGATTAGATTGACAGGACTGCTGATATGACGGTTGCCTAGCAACATAAAAAACCACACCACACTGCTCTTTTTTAAAAGTCACCAGAAAAAGGCAGTGCGGTGCGCCTCGCATTTTCATAACTAAAATACGCGTTCGATGTGATCGGGCCTAAATATGCAAAGAAGATCAAACACCCTTAACAAAAAAGGTAAAACAGCGATATACACTGTAAAAAATAAAAAAACACAATTTGTTGAATCAGCTTAAAATAATTTGTTACCCTGCTGCCTTAAAATTTTAAGTTCAGTCAACTAAAATAAGTTTATTCAGCTTGAAATGTTAAATTGTACTAAGTAACAACTTAGATATTTGTGTTTGCTAAACTTAACAGATGGGTAAGTAACCCAGCTGCCTTAAAATTTTAAGTTGATTCAACTCAAATATCTAAGTTGTCATTTAGTATAATTTAACATTTCAAGTTGACTAAACTTAAAATTTTAAGGTAGCCAGGTTACAAATTATTTTAAGTTGATTCAACAAATTGTTTTTTACAGTGTAGGATAATTTCGAAGTTGAGGAAGAACATGAGATGGGAGTTTTTCGACATACCCTAACTGTCACGAACCGGAACAAAAACAATCCAGGCAGAGTAAGACAAGACAAGCGTTTGGCATTAAAAAGTATATAAATTGTATTATTTGTATTAAACTAACCGATCATTACACTGGATAAGATCCTTCTTTCTTGGCTGGGATCATTTACAACTGCATTTGGGATCGTTTGAAGCCGCATTTAAACTGCATTTTGGAAGTTCAAAATCAGGGGCACCATAGCAGTCCATGGAGAAAAATGCTGAAATGTTTTCCTCAAAAAACATAATTTCTTTACGACTGAAGAAAGAAAGACATGAACATCTTGGATGACAAATTGGTGTTCTGGCAGTGGACTTCACCTTTAAGAGATCAAGGTTTGGCTGATTAGCATCAGCCCCTTTTCAGGTATGCCCTGTAACCATGGCTGCAAAAAGCATTTTTCCCCATTGACAGTTTGTATTCTGACAAAACCCCATTGAGATGAATGGGAATGCTACAAGATCTTCAAATATTGCACACC
Source organism: Labeo rohita (assembly GCF_022985175.1). Classification (NCBI taxonomy): domain Eukaryota; kingdom Metazoa; phylum Chordata; class Actinopteri; order Cypriniformes; family Cyprinidae; genus Labeo; species Labeo rohita. Next base: position 11,056,993 of record NC_066893.1, read on the forward strand.
TCCTTGGTAACATCTTGAGGCTGATGGACACCCGGTTGGGATTCAGACAGAGACTCAGACACCATAGACTGTATAACCAGACAGTGATTCAGCAACATGACTCAGTGTTTGTTGTAGAGAGTCTAGACTAGCTGTGAAAAGATGTGCGGGTGTGTTGGAATCATGATTGAGAAATGTATTGCTTGATAAGGTTCAAGAATTTAATTAGTTCCAGCTTTTGTTCATGTACTTTGTTCTTCAGCATATACAGATCTAATATGTTATAAGCTCAACCAAGTGTAAATGCTGTACAATTTATCTGCATTCCAGGCCTCGTTTTACTGCTTATATTGTAGAGGAAACATGCTTGGTTTGCTGTATGACATGCAAAACACTGTCTGGGGGCTTCGTTGCTTTAGAAAGCAGAAAAACTGAATTAGATGTGGGAGTCGACTCCTACAGTCAATTTGCCACAAGCAACTGTTGGCCTGCTTGAGAGAGATAGTTAGTTTGATTACGTTGTTGTGTGTTTACTCTGCTATAGATGTACAATATGTCTGTATTTTTGTAGTGATCCTATCTCAGAAACTCACACATAGACTGACAGACTGAAATGCAAACATGCTGTACATATAGATGACTCTCAGTTATGCTCTGCCAACTTCCCTGACAGACTCGCTTTTAGAGTCAATATTTATTTTTAAGTCTTTCTTTTGGAGTCAAGTCATGTTTTTAGAGTCGAGCCTTGTGTTGAAGTTTTGTTTTGGAGTTAAAATTTGTTTTTGAAGTCATGTTTTCCAAGTCAAAAATTGACTGTTCAGTCTAGTTTCTGAGTCAGAATTTGTTTTTAGTCTTTCTTTTTGGACTCAAGTTGTGTTTTTACATCTTTTTTGATTGGAGGGGAGTCAAACTTGTTTTTTTAAATCTTGTTTTTGAGTCAGAGTTGAGTTTTAAGCCATGTTTTTAGTTGCTTTTGTATTTAGTTGTTGTTGTTTGCAGTTAGAAATTGTTTTTATGTCTTTGAAGTGCTTTTGGAGTCGAGTCATGTTTTCAAGTCTTGTTTTTGGAGCCAAAATTTGTTTAAGATGTCTTCTGTTTTGAAGTCAAGTCAAGTTTTAAATCTTGAGTTAGGAGTAATGTCTAGTTTTCTCTTTTGAGACATGTAACTTTTGGAGTCGCATTAAAAATAAATGCATAAATAAATAAATAGGAAAACAAATAAAGGAATAAATGAATTAATAAAACTAATATAATACATTTGTAATAAAAATTTAATTCTGTATTTATTTATTTATTTTAGTTTTTCTTTCTTTATTTTTTAGTTTTTTTTTTATTTATGCAGTTATTTATTGGTATATGTATTCATTTATTCCCCACATGTATTTATTTTCAGATTTATTTATTCATTAATGTCTTTATGCTTTTTTTTTTTTTTTTTTTTTTTTTTACTTTTCCATGTGCATCATGAAAATGAGGGAGGTGGCCCTTCCGTATGGAGGACCAAACCTGCAGAAATTAAAAATAAATATATAAATAAATATATAAATAAATGTAATAATAGGAAAACAAATAAAGGAATAAATAATATGACAACACAAATATAATTCATTTGTAATAAAATTTAATCCTGAATTTATTTTTTTATTAGTTTTTTCTTTATTTATTATTTTCTATATGTATATTTATTATATTTAGTTTTATTTTTTTAACTATTTACTCATTCTGTCATTTATTTTGTAATTATTTTATTTTTAATGCATTCATTTATTTTTATATTTATTGGCCGGTGTATTTATTTTTATTTAGTGCCACATGTATTTTTTTTTTTTAGATTAATTTATTTTACTAATTGTTTAAGATGCAATTTTTTTTTAATAATAATGACCATTCAAATGACTATGCACTAAAATGACTAGAATTCATTTGTAATCAAATTTAATTCTGAATTTATTTATTACTTTTTCTTTTTTTTGACATTTATTTTTTATATTTCATTATGCAGTTATTTATTATTATATGCATTTATTCATTCCCACATGTATTTATTTTCAGATTTATTTATTTATTCATTTATGTCTTTTTACTTTTGCATGTGCAACATGGAAATGAGGGAGGCGCTCCTTGCATATGGAGGACCAAACCGAAATTAAAAAAAAATATATATATATATATATACAAATAAATAAATAAATAAATGTAATAATAGGAAAACAAATAAGGATTTGATGAGATAAGAGAATTTAATCCTGAATTATTGTTTTATCCTTAATAATTTTTTTATTTATTTTTATTCTTTTTTTACTTATATTTACTTATTCTGTCATTAATTTTTTAATGTGTTCATTTATTTGTCTGTGAATGTATTTATATTTAATGCCACATGTATTTATTTATTTATGATGCCAATTTTAAAAATAAAAAAAAATTTATTTGTCTGTGTATTTATTTTTTATTTATTGCCAGATGTATTTAGTTTCAGATTTATTATTTTACTTATTTGTTTATTTACAATGCAAATTAAAAAAAATAAAAAAATAGCCACAGTTTTAAAAATAATAATAACCATTCAAATAAATAGCAGCATTAAATAACATTTGGAAACATTAAACAAGTAAACAAAGTTGTTATTGATAGATAAATAGAAATATATTAATTATAAAAGTGTTTATTTTTAATTTAGTTTCAAGAATTCTGTTTTAAAAGCAACACAAGGTTATTTATTATTCATTTGTAATAAAATTTAATCCTGAATTGATTTTATTACATTTTTCTTTTTTTCTATATTTCTTTTTTACTTTTATTTATTTATTTTTACTTTTATTTACTTATTATTTTTATTTTTGTTAATTATTTAATATTTATTATGCATTCATTTATTTTCATATTTATTCCCACATGTATTTACATACACACTGACATACACAAAGTAATTTGAGCTTTATTAATGTTGACATAAAAAACAGAATAAACATAAGACAACAAAAGCAAAGTCTTACAAAAGCAAACAGATACTTTACCATCCCACATACTAATTTGATCAAACAAAGACATAAAGGAAATATTCAGCAGGCGTGTCATTATGGGTCTGGAGAAGTGGTGAATACAAAATAAAGTCTCCTATTGTGACGGCTGATTTGTTTTCTCCCACTACAGGTGGGGCACGCAAGGAGATTTCACCACCACACACCCCCTGCCTGCGGTCAAAGTCAAACTCTTCACCGAAAGCACCGGAGTCCTGGCCCTGGAGGACAAAGAGCTGGGCAGGGTGAGACGAAAGTGTCCTTCTGTCCAACGCTACCTCTGCGTTCAGTCTCCACAATGTGCTCAATTAATAGCTGATGTTGCGAGAACAGATGTTCTGCACACAGTGTGTGAACCGTGATGTGCGTGCACATGTGTTTGTATGTGTGAGCTGCAGGCGAGGAAATCTCTAGTCATTAGGGCTCACGCTCCCTGAGTAACAGATGGAGACTCCCCATTAGAGACTCGCACCAAACAGACTGCACCTCCTCCATCTATTTTCTCAGTCTAATCCTCTTTTTCTCTCGTCTCATCTTCCCTTTCACACCTATCTCTCCAGCTGCCCATCCAGGTGTGTCGGTCCTAATAATGCGTTTCTCTTTTACTTTCTCTGGTTCTGTCCAGGTGGTCCTTCATCCCACCACAAACGGGCCCAAAACGGCAGAGTTGCACAAGATGGTAGTGCCTAAGAACAGCCAAGATGTGGATCTGAAAATCAAACTGGCAGTTCGCATGGACAAACCACCAAACATGAAGCACAGCGGGTACGTCTGTAATGATGGTCATATCCTGACCTCCAGGATGTGAATACATCCTCAGGTGAAGGAAAAAAAAAACACTGTGCGAATGAAAAACCACAAATAGAAACTAGATAAAAAAGTTGGCTTGAGAAAGCCGGACCAGAAAGTTTGAAAAAGTTTGAAAAGTTTAAAAAGTTTTGAGTTTGGATGGTTTTCAGTCTGAAATAGTTTACAGTTTAAAGTAGTTTTAAAAGGTTAAAGTTTGAATGCAGTCTGTCAGATAGATAGATAGATGGATAGTAATGGTCAGATTATAAATAGATAGATAGATATGTAGATGGATGGATAGATAGATAGATAGATAGATAGATAGATAGATAGATAGATAGATAGTTAGTAATGGTCAGATTATAAATAGATATGTAGATAGATAGATAGATGGATAGATAGATAGATGGATAGATAGATAGATGGATAGATAGATAGTAATGGTCAGATTATAAATAGATATGTAGATGGATGGATGGATAGATAGATAGATAGATAGATAGATAGATAGATAGATAGATAGATAGATAGATAGATAGATAGATAGATAGATAGTAATGGTCAGATTATAAATAGATATGTGGATAGATAGATAGATAGATAGATAGATAGATAGATAGATAGATAGATAGATAGATAGATAGATAGATAGTAATGGTCAGATTATAAATAGATAGATAGATAGATAGATAGATAGATAGATAGATAGATAGTAATGGTCAGATTATAAATAGATAGATAGATAGATAGATAGATAGATAGTAATGGTCAGATTATAAATAGATAGATAGATAGTAATGGTCAGATTATAAATAGATAGATAGATAGATAGATAGATAGTAATGGTCAGATTATAAATAGATAGATATGTAGATGGATGGATAGATAGATAGATAGATAGATAGATGATAGATAGATTTGCTAATGTGTTGCTAGCATGTTTTAACATGATTAACAAGATGCTAGCATGTTTCTAGCCTGATTAGCATGTTGTTAGCATGTTTCTAGCATGATTAGCAAGTTGCTAGTATATTTCTAACATGATTAGCAAGTTGTTAGTATGTTACTACCATGTTTCTAGCATGATTACCAAGTTGCTAGCATGTTTCTAACATGATTAGCAAGTTGTTAGCATGTTACCACCATGTTTCTAGCATGATTACCAAGTTGTTAACATGTTTTAGCATAATTAGCAAGATGCTAGCATGTTTCTAGCGTGATTAGCACGTTGCTAGCATGTTTCTAGCATGATTAGCAAGTTGCTAGCATGTTTCTAGCATGATTAGCTAGTTGGTAGCATGTTGCTAACATGTTTTTAACATAATTAACAAGATGCTAGCATGGTGCTAACATATTTCTAGCATGATTAGCATGTTACTGGCATGTTTCTAGCATGATTAGCAGGTTTTTAACATGTTGCTAGCATGTTTCTATCATGATTAGCAAGGTGCTAGCATGTTTCTACCAAGATTACCAAGTTGCTAGCATGTGTCTAGCATGATTAGCAAGTTGTTAGCATGTTTTTAGAAAGATTAGCAAGTTGCTGGCATGTTTTAGCATGATTAACAAGTTTTAGCATGTTTCTAGCATGATTAACAAGTTAATAACATGTTGCTAGCATGATTAGCAAGTTACTAGCATGTTTCAAGCATGATTTGTAGGTTGTTAACGATTTTACCATGAATAGCATGTTGTTAGCATGTTTCTAGCATGATTAGCAAGTTGTTAGCATGTTTCTAACATGATTAGCAAGTTGTTAGCATGTTACTAGCATGTTTCTAGCATGATTCCATGTTGTTAACATGTTTTTAGCATAATTAGCAAGGTCCTAGCATGTTTCTAGCATGATTAGCAAGTTGTTAGCATGTGTCTAGCATGATTAACAAGTTGTTAGCATGTTGCTAACATGTTTTTAACATAATTAGCAAGTTGTTAGCATGTTGCTAGCATGTTTCTAGCATGATTAGCAAGTTACTAGCATGTTTCAAGCATGATTTGTAGGTTGTTAACGTTTTTACCATGATTAGCAAGTTGCTAGCATGGTTCCAGTTGCTAGGCTTGGCTAGATAGATCAATAGATTAGAAATATTAGATAGAATGGAAGTTTGAATTGATTAGAAATAGTACATAGAAGGGAAGTCTTGATTTAGTCTCAAGGGATTCTGGAAGTTTAAGTTTGAATTTTGACAGTTGGAGTTTAAATAGTGTTGGCTCATTTGAACATTCAGTCAATGTAAGTCTATGGGATTTTTATGTTTTTTAATCTTTAATTTTATGAAAACTAAAAGTCGGATCAGTTAGAAAAGATACAGCAACCCGAGTCAGATCAGTCTGAAGATCTGGGCTGAGTTTGGTGGTTCTAGCTTGAAAGCTCTAAGAGGAGAAGCATTCAGAAATTTGGCTAGGAAGAAGAATAATAAAAAGCTTAAGTAGCAGATCAGTAGGTTGGCTTTTTCAAGCCAACCTAATTACATAAATAAATAAGATTTATTTAATAATATGTGGGTGATTTCTCACAGGTGTATGCATTATTTAATTATTATATAAATATGAAAGTCTTGAAGTACTTGTAATGATGGTAATGGTATGTGCCAGTTTGTGTGTAGCTATATATATGAATTTGGTTAGCATTTGATTGAATGGGGGAAAAAATGAACTCCATTCAGCTGGAAGCAAGTTTACATGAATGAGGTGCAATGGAAAAAGTGTGTTATAGTGCCACCTTGTGTTCATTTATTATCCTTGTGAGTCTCCTTAAATCACATATTAAGTTTCTTTGGACTTCCAGGAGCCTCTCTGGAAACAGTATGTTGTTCCTAAAGCCTTAAGATTATTTAGAAAGTCTCCCAAACTGGTTCTGTCTATTACATCATTCATTCATTCATTTGTACAAATAAAAAAATATGAATAAATATCAGCATTAAATAACATCATTAAATAATTTGAATAACATAAGAGTAAATTTGCAACATTGAACAATATCAGAAAAAACAAAGAAAATAAATAAAAATGCATTTAAAAAATCAGTGTAATTAGCTGGTCATTTATTTAATTGTTTATTTATTTTTATATAGAATTAATTTAAAATTAATATAATTAATATAAAAATAAATTAATATAGAATTAAAAAATATTTTTGTACAAATTAAAAATAATGACCATTTTAAATAACATTAGCATTAAATAACTTTAAATATTTGAATAATATTTAAGTACACAAAAAACTGAAATAAAAATGTATAACTGGGGTTTTTAACTGAAATTAAAAATGTGAAACAAAAGTAATTAATCAAATGAATTCACTGGCTAAGAATTTAGGGTTGTTATTTATTTATTTATTTATTACAAATTTAAAATAATTTTCGTATAAATTAAAAATCATGACCGTTTTAAATAAATAGCAGTATTAAATAACATTAAATATTTTAATAACATTCAAGTAAATTTGCAACAAAGTAAACAAAAAAAAAAGAAAAAAAAATGTATAACTGTTATTTATTTATTTATTACAAATTTAAAATTATTATTGTACAAATTAAAAATCATGACCGTTTAAATAAATAGCAGTATTAAATAACATTATATAATTTGAATAACATTTAGGTAAATTTGCAACATTAAACAGAAGTAAACAAAAAATTGAAATACAAAATATATTTAAAAATCTATTTAATTAACCAGAACTTTTTAAATATATATTTTCTGGTATTTTCTAAATGAAATTACAAGAGCTTAAATATCAATATATAAATAAAAAAAATATATATTAAAAATATTAAAATAACTACACTGCGAAAAAAATCTTACTTTATCTTACTTGCTTATCTTACTTTATATATGTCTTGTATCTAGTAGAAATATCTAAAATTCATAAATTAAGATGCATTTACTAGATAAGCAAAATGATGTAAGATATTTAGTCTTGCATTATGCAAAATGCTGAATTTTTAGATATTTTCTCTAGAAACAAGACAAAAATACTAAGTAAGATAAGCATTTTTGCAGTGTATTAAATAATAAACATTCAAATAAATAGCCACATCAAATAAAAAATAGCAATTTTAGACACAAGTAAACAAAAATTTAATCATAAAAGTGTATTTATTTTTAATTTGCTGGTCAAGAATTTGGTTTTGCTATATTTAAAAGCAACAAAATTAGAAGGCAACAAATTAAAAATTAAATAATGAACATTCAAATAGCAACATCAAAAACTTTCAATAAGATTTGCCATTATTAAACAAGCACATTAGTTTTTGAAAGTTTGGTAGTCAGGAATTCAGATTTGATATTTGACAAAATGACAAGGGAGAAAAACAGATTACAGATCCTTCTGTCTGTCTGTTTGTACTCATGTGTCAGTAAATGCCATAGTTCCCAGAAGTGAGTAGCAGCAGTGAAGATGTGCGGCAGCAGCTGCTGGGGTCCTTCCCTCAGCGGGGCGGGGTCAGGGGTCAGATCGCTGCCATCAGCCTGCTAATTACCCAGAGGCCCTGTGTGATTCCTCTATAGAGCGGCTCCCTGAGAAGCCTTCTCTAATTGGCAGAAGCCTCTTCAACCTGGAATTACCTTTTTAACGGACCTCACAAGACATTACAGAAGACCACTTACACGCTCAGACAGACGCAAACTATTCTCACACAGATATTGTGCTGAGACATATGGATAATCCAATTTATATTCATTGTAAGATTTTATACATTATATTTATTTGGCCTAAACTAAATATTCTGCTGTTATTTACTCACCCTCTTCTGTTTTTGTTTTGCATAAAACACTTCAGACAATAATTTGAATGAAAAATACTTGAAAATAGCCTTTCGGTGCATTCGGAAAAATCGAATTTATGAGTTGAACACATGAAGTCTTTAAACTTTCTTTAAAGGAGAAGTCCACTTCCAAAGCAAAGATTCACATATAATGTACTCACCCCCTTGTCATCCAAGATGTTCATGTCTTTCTTTCTTCAGTCGTAAATAAATTGTTTTTTGAGGAAACGTTTTTCTCCATATAATGGACTGATATGGTGCCCCGATTTTGAACTTCCAAAATGCATTTTAAATGCGGCTTGAAATCCCAAATGCGGTTGTAAACAATCCCAGCCGAGAAAGAAGGGTCTTATCTAGCGAAACGATCAGTTATGCGTTATACAGAAGTAAGGTGAACAGAAAATACCAGTTAAAGAATTAGTTGTGTTATTAATGGTTTTAAAAGTTTTTCAAACGTTAGTCAATTTATATGCAGTTAACAGCGACCTCCTTTCAATTAACAACGCTGTGTTCGTTGCTTAGGCACTTAAAAAAAATTCAAACCGTTTGCAATTCAAACCGGTTTACAACGTTTGTTTATTTATATACGTGAAAAAAAGTTGGATACAGTGATTGCAAGTCTCTGTATTGATAGTAAATTTATTGAATACAAAATGTATTTAATTTGCAATAAAACTTACAATAAAAACATTGTATAAGTTACTTGTACAAAATACACTTTGCAATAAAGTTCCATTAGTTAAAATTAGTTAGTGCATTAACTATGAGCAAGACATTTTCCACAGTATTTATTAATCCTTGTTAATGTTAGTCTATAAATAATATTGTGCATGTTAGCTCAAGCCCATTAAATAATACAGATACAATGTTGATCTAAATCAAAAGATAAAATGGTAAAATGAAGATAAATGTAGATAAAAATGTATTGTTTTATTGTATGTGTATGTGTAAAATATACAAATTCATTTTTTGTGGAAAAAATGACCATTTTAAATAAATAGCAGCAGTACATAACATTAAATAATTTAAATAACAGAGAAATAAATTTGTAACATTAATCAGAAGTAAACAAAAATGTAAATAAAAATATTTTAAAAAAATTAAATGAATTAGCTGATCAAGAATGTAGAGTTGGTATTTATTTGTATATTTATTTAAAATATGCAAATTTTAAAACTGTACAAATACAAATAATGACCATTTTAAATAAATAGCAGCGTTAAATGACATTAAATAATTGAAGTAAATTTGTAACATTAAACTGAAGTTAACAAAAAACTGAAATAAAAATATATTTTAAAAATATTTCATTAATCAAATAAATTAGCGGTTCAAGAATGTAGTTGGTATTGATTGATTTATTTACTTATTTAAAATATGCAAATTAAAAAATGTACAAATTGAAATGACTGTTTTAAATTAACAGCAGCATTAAATAATTTGAATAACATTTAAGTAAATTTGTAACATTAAACAGAATTAAACCCAAAAAGTAAAGAAAAAAAAATGCAATTTGTTGTATTTTACAATTTTTTATATATATATATATACATATATACATATATGTGTATATATATATATATATATATATATATATATATACATACATATGTGTATGTATATATATATATATATATATATACACACATATGTGTATGTGTGTATATATATATATATATATATATATATATATATATATATATATATATATATATATATATATATATAAAAAAATTGTAAAATACAACAAATTGCATTTTTATATATGTATATATATATATATATGTATATAAACATACAAATAAAAATAATGACAATTTTAAATTAATAAAAGGATTAACATTAAACAATTTGCATTAAATGTAAGTAAATTTTCTTTTCTGGTATTTAAGTAAATTTGTATTTTCTAGTATTTTCTAAACAAAATTACAAAGGATGAAAACACGTTACAAATTAAATATTTAATAATGAACATTCAAATGGAATTGTCTGTTTTGTTAGTAAATTATTTGAATACAAAATTTATTTAATTTACAATAAAACTAAGTTACTTGTATGAAATACACTTTGCAATAAGGTTCCATTATATTAGTGCATTAAAATGTAGATAAACCATTTTAGAAATATTTTCATTGAGTAAAATATATGTGTACAAATTAAACAAAAATAAAATGAAATGTTACCAAAATGCAATAGTATTGTACAATTATGATAGAATATATAATGATTAAATTTACAACAGATTAATAAACCGAACAAAACCTAAAAACCAAAATGCATTCATCATTTTGCAGAGATAAAAATAATTAGAAAAATATTGATACATTTTAGTTGAAAAGTTATATAGCTATCTTGCACCAACCACAGTGACTTAAACACAACTGTCGTAATTCTGACTTAATGTGTATGTGTCAGAAAGATCATATTTACAATATAAATGCACATAAATACCACCAAAAAGTCATAAAAACTAAAAAAAAAAAAAAAAATCAAGTCATTATTAAATGAATTACAAATGAGAAAACCCGACCTTTTTTAGCCTAGAGTTTCGAAGATGGAAACCTGTATTGATGGTAAATTGTTATAAGTAATAATTTATTTCCCAGTTATGATAAAATATGTAAACTGTGTGCAAAAAATGCAAATGTATTTTGATTGTATAATTTCTATGAAATTGTATATATTCATATATAAATATATACTATGACAAAACAAATCAGTTTACAAAACCTGAAACCAAATGAATAAAAACATAAACTAAAAAAATCCAGAACACACCCAATTTGGATAGTTTTTGTAAAAGTAGAGTTTAAAAACATTAAGAATTTTTTGTAGAAAAGTCACTATCTTTCTCTGACCAAATCGACTTAGACTGGCGTTGTAATTAAATACATAAATACGAACTTCCCAGGAGGACTTGAATGCGCCATTTGACTCTCAGCATATTCCAAATCTTCTAAAGCCACATTTGTGTGATGCTTTTTGGTCTTATGATACTCATTTGAGATTTTTAAGACCAAAATCATAGCATTTCAGTCTTAGGTTTCATGCAATTACTCATATACCCACACACGTCCACGAAAACAAACACCTGATGACTGTCCCAGTGCATGGGAAGAGAGAGGGAGAGCGATCGGTGGGGAGATTTTCAGGTTGAGTGCACCCCATTAAAAGAAGCCATCTGTTTATCAGCGGAGCGACTGAAGAATTGGGAGCCATTCAGTTTTGTGGAGTGACCCCACCGTGGCCCTGAGAGAGAGAGCTGCCAGCTCCAGTCTGATCAGTCTGTCTCTGTCTCACTTATGCTCACTGGCTCTTTCTTTTCTCTCCCATGGTCCTTTTTTACTTCTTTTTGTATCCCTTTAAAACCATCTTTGCCCTCTTTCGTTCGAGGGCCAGGGCACACATTAAAGCCCCTTTTACACGTTCACATTTTTCTCTCATAAAATCTTTTAACCTCGCCCTTCGGTTGCGGCCACACATTGCATTTATGACTCAGTGATTTGTGTTATTGCATGAAATATTTTACACTACCTATGCTAAAAGAGATAAAGACAAAAATATAGCAATGTAATAGGAGTTTAATACAGTGTTTCAGTGATATTTCTATACCATTATAGTATTTATTAATTTTTGAATTGTCATCTATCTATCTATCTATCTGTCTATCTATCTCTCTATCTATCTGTCTATCTATCCTTTTCTATTTTAATTTTAGTTTTGGTCATTTAAATTGGCATTATCATTATTATTGTTATATTTGTTTATTTGTTTGTAAATATTTCTTGTCCACTTTATTTTTTATTTTTGTTTTAGTAATTTTAGTACTTAAACTTATTTATTTTGGTTAGTAGCCAAGGTACCATTTCTAATTCTCATACAGGTTTTTCCAAATTTTTTGATTAATATGTATATTTTGTTTCAGCTTAATTAAATAAAATGTTTTTATATTTTAATTTTTCATTTACGTTTTATATATATATATATATATATATATATATATATTTATATATGTGTGTGTGTGTGTTTATTGGCCATTTTATTTTCATTTTAGTTTTTGTAATTTTAGTTCTTAAACGTATTTATTTCAGTTAGTTGCCAAAACACCATTTCTATTTTTCATGTTTTCCTAGATTTTTTGAAAGATATTTTGTTTCAGCTTTATTTAAATCACAGAATTTGTTTTTTTTAAATAGTTTTAGTTACGTGCAAAGAGCAAAAGAACAATGTGCTAATAACTAGAATGAATTTCTATGCAAAACATTCATTAATAATTTTTTTGCTTTATTTTTGTCAGTTTTATTTTTATTTTTTTAGTTTAAATAAATACATAAAATAATAATAATAATAATAATAATAATAATATTTTTAAAGCATTTCTAATTTTTCTTTAAGTTTTTCATAAAATATTTTATTTTATTTTATTTTATTTACCAAAAAAAAAAAAAAAAAAAAAAGGTTTTAAATTCATTTCATGAAGCATTTTTAGCATATTACTTATGCTAAATGATGTATAGACAGAAAAAAATATAACAATGTAATGGGATCTTAATACAGTGTTGTTTTTGTTATTTTTGAGTATTTTAATATTTTTCATTTTAATTTTTTAATTTTAATGTTAGTTTTGGTCCATTGGTAGTAGTAGTAGTAGTATTTATTTATTTTTGTAAATATTTTTTGGCCACTTTATTTTATTATTATTATTATTATTATTATTATTATTATTATTTATATTTTAATTCTTAAACTTTTTTTTTTTTCAGTTAATTGCCAAGACACAATTTCTAATTTTGATACAAGTTTTCCTAAAAAAAATTGACTAATATGTATATTTTGTTTAAAATATGACAAAAAAAAATATTTTTTAATAGTCTAGGTTAAGTGCAAAGAGCAAAAGAGCGATGTACTGATAGCTAGAATGAATTTTTAGGAAACTAATCAGTCAAAAATCAGTTTTTAGCTTTATTTTTGTCAGTTGTAGAAAAAAAAAAAAAGTAAATAAATAAAATAATCTAATTTTAAAAGCATTTCTAATTTTCTTGTAAGTTTTTCATCTAGTATTTGTATTTTACATATTTATTTTATCTGAGTTTTATTTAAATTACAAAAAATTAAATAACTTTTTAAAATTAACAGATTTAGTTAATAAGTGGTTTAAGAGCAAAGGAACAATATACTGATAACTACAACAGCACATTTCTATGCAGATGAATTCGTTTTTGAATATATTAAAACACTAAACTAAATGCCAATGTATTTAAAAATGCTGTTATTTATTAAAACCACCGAGAAATCAGTTCTGCTTGTGTTTCACAAATAAGACTCAATGAAAAATCAGTTTTCTGCAATACTGCGTTGTAACCACATGGGGGCACTGCAACCGTTATAATAACGACATACATTGAACATCTAATGCCACTTTTTCTCATAGTGATCTCTTAATATGCTTAATTTGACTTTTTACAGTCATATTGACACAGATTGTAAGGTTAACATTTGTATCACATTTAAAAGCTCAACGCAGTATCATAACTTGCATTGCACAATTTATCCAAGCGATAAACCCATTGACTTTTCAAGTATGTTAACGAAGCAGAGAAGAACAGGTGATTGGAAAATTAAGTTTTTATGCAAACAAGTTGAGCTTTTACTTTTACTGAGCAGGTTAGAAAAAATAATAAATCATATCACCTCAGAGAATGAGTGCGACTTCATATTTCAGGGACATATAGAGGTTTTATTTAGCCGGAGTTGTGATTTAGACTATAATGATTTATAACATGTCTATATCCGATTTTTTTTTTTTTTTTTTTTTCCTCCCCCAAAATTAAATGTATGTCTGAACTTTCTGAATTGCGACTCTCCAGAATGAACGTTTGCTAACTGGTTTTCACCTAAACTACTTGCAAGAAACCATTAAGGCTTTCACTATAATCAAACAAATGTTGTGTATCTTCAGTTATTGTCATTGTTATTATTAGTATTATTTCGGTTCAGATTGAGCCGAAGTCGGCTGGAAAGTGCCTGCGGCGCGCCCGTTCACCCGGAGGTCGTCTCGCCCGCCGTTAGCCGGCCATTGTTGGCGTCTAAATGGGATCATGTGTATCAGAAAGGTGTCGGAGAGTGAGCTGAAAATCACTTTCACAAGTGGATGATTACCTCTGCCACATGTTAACCCAGATTGGCCCGCTTCCATGCACTCATTGCTCCCTCAACCTTGACTGGAGTTTTTTTTCCCCCCACAGGCGCTGTGTGTCCATTTATGAAGAATTGATTTCACCTCACCCATATTTCCGCACACATCCTTCTTTTTTGTTACGTTTCTAAGAATGTGTGCTTAATCAATAGCCTAAGATGTGTTTTTCTCTCTGTCGCTGAGTGAACATGACAGAATTCAGGCGGTTGGGAAATTAATGAATGACAGCAGCTAAATTCCATAAACTTTCTGTATGAGTTTCGCACCTTGGCTTAATGGATACGGTGATATATTTTAAAATGATGATTATTTTTAATCATGTCTGTAAATTAGGATATCGAGAAATGTTTCTGCTGTCGATTTGATTAATTCATGACACTCATCAAAAATGTATTTTTATTTTCTCTGTAGGTATCTTTACGCCTTAGGCCAAAGAGTCTGGAAGCGATGGAAGAGGAGATATTTTGTACTTGTTCAGGTGGGCAGATTTTCTAATTACAGCTTAATATATGTATTTAATTCTTTTGATGAAAAAGAAAAATCCAAATGATTTTGTCAAAATCATTATAACAACACTTTACAAGGTTCATTAGTTAACTACACTAGTTAACGTGAACTAAGAATGAACAATGCTTCTGCAGCATTTATTAGCAACTACACTTTTATTAACTAACATTAATAATAAATGTATTGTTCGTTTTTTGTTCATGTTAGTTAATGTTTACAAATGTCACCTTATTGTAAAGTGTTACCTAGCATGTGTTAACTACTGTAGCATGAACGAGTAATGAACAATACATTACGCTAGTTATTCATCTTTGTTAATGTTAGTTAATAAAAATACAGTCGTTCATTCTTTGTTCATTTACTAATGTTAACAAACACAACTTGTGATTTTAAAAATGCATGAGTAAATGCTAAAATTAACATTAACTAAGATTGATAAATGGCATAGAAGTATTGTTCATTCTTTGTTCATGTTAACTAATGTTAACTAATGAACCTCATTGTAAAATGCTACCCAAAATTAAATAAATAAAAATTGATAAAAAAAGAAAATATGGCTGACCAGTCAAAGTGGTCACACTGTGACATCATAATTATTAATTAAAAATTGTTTCATTTTGTGTGTATTTGTACTGTATTTATGACATAATTTACACAGTTTAGATATAAATTGTACATTTTTAAGCTATATGTAGCACACAAAGGAATATTTGTGATGTTAGACCGCAAAACCAGTCATAAAGGTCCATTTTTTGAAATTGAGAATTATACATAATCTGAAAGCTGAATAAATAAGCTTTTTATTGAGGTGTGGTTTGTTAGGATTGGATTATATTTGGTCGAGATACAACTATTTGCAATCTGAGGGTGCAAAAAAATCTGAATATTGAGAAAATCACCTTGTTATGCAAATTAAGTTCTTAGCAATGCATATTACTAATCAAAATTTTAATTTTTTATACACTTATAGTAGGAAATTCACAAGATATCTTCATAGAAACATGATCTTGACTTCATATTCTAATGATTTTTGGCATAAAAAAAAAATGATCATTTTCACCCATACAATGTATTATTGGCTATTGCTACAAATATACCCGGCCTATTAAGACTGGTTTTTGTGATCTAGGGTACAATTTAGGACAAAAAACAAAACCGTGATTGTGTTAAGATGATCTCCTCACTTTTTTGTCGTTCAGGTGAGTCAGTACACGTTTGCCATGTGCAGTTACCGGGAGAAGAAGTCCGAGCCGCATGAGCTGATGCAGTTGGACGGGTATACGGTAGATTACTCCGATCCGCAGCCAGGTACACTCACGCTTCAACGCTAATGCGTTATTTAGATACTCAGTCAAATGTTCATGTGGCCGTTTGAGTTTATTTTCAAAATTGGATGAATAATCATGGTTAAAATGAATCGCAGTGACCTGTCGTAAATTTGAATTTCACATTCGCTGCGTTTGAAAGAAATGCACGTTATGAGCTTAAATGAAGTGGGGATGAAGTGTTCTGAAAACCAGAATCTGTTTAATTAAAGAGAATGAAATTGGGGGAAATAATGTGAAGATTCAGAATATTTTGTATTAGTAATAATAATATAATGGAGTACAATAAAATTGATTTTTATATTTATACAGTATACATTGTCATTGTGTATATATACACTATATGTGACCCTGGACCACAAAACCAGTCATAAGGGTCAATTTTTTTTTTAATTGAGATGTATACATCATCTGAAAGCTGAATATATGTTGTATGGTTTATTGGGAGAGGACAATATTTGGCTGAGATACA
This sequence comes from Labeo rohita, assembly GCF_022985175.1. Taxonomy (NCBI): domain Eukaryota; kingdom Metazoa; phylum Chordata; class Actinopteri; order Cypriniformes; family Cyprinidae; genus Labeo; species Labeo rohita. The sequence continues at coordinate 11,074,050 of NC_066893.1, forward strand.
ACTATTTGAAAATCTGGAATCTGAGGGTGCAAAAAAATCAAAATATTGATAAAATCGCCTTTAAAGTTGTCTAAATGAAGTTCTTAGCAATGCATATTACTAATCAAAAATGAAGTTTTCATATATTTACAGTAGGAAATTTATAAAATATGTCAATGGAAGATGATCTTTACTTAATATCCTAATGATTTTTGGCATAAATAAAAAAAAAGTATCATTTTGACCCATAAAGTGTATTTTTGGCTATTGCTACAAATATACCCAGGCTACTTAAGACTGGTTTTATGGTCCAGGGTCACATATGTATATATTAAATATTTTATTTATATTTGTAATTTGTTGTAAATTGTTTTATTTTTAATAAACTACTAAAAATAATATATTTTATAAATGTAAAATATAGATATTTACCAAAAAAAAAAGATTTATTTACATTTTAAATATATTTTCACTTATATTTATCTTATAAACATGAAGGTTTTGCAATTCTGTGCAAATAACTTAGATGATTTTTAGCATCAGCTGCATGAAACACTTTATTGTTGATGTGTAGATGCTTAAAAAGAATAACAGACGCATGAGCGTGTTTCTTAGTGAAGTGTTCTTGTGTGAATCATATTATATGGATTCATTTGCTAAAACAACATCTCTGCAGGTCTTCAGGGAGGCCGAGCCTTCTTCAGTGCTGTCCGAGAAGGTGATCTGGTGGTGTTCGCCAGCAATGACGATCAGGATCGTGCTCTTTGGGTCCAGGCCATGTACCGTGCCACAGGGCAGTCCTACAAACCAGTAGCGCCCGCCCAAAACCAGCAGAACTGCAGAGGAGGGAACGCCCAAAAAGATGCCCCTGTGTCCTTACTCAGTATGTAATCTTTATTCATCTAATAGGTACTATGATCCTAATAACTAAGGGGTAATTAGCATTAGAGCACAGTTCCATAAAAGCACAGATGGTAGGGGAAAATTCTGCGTGTGATTTACTAACAATATGCACATTCAGTGCACCAGATCAGTTTCATAACCAGCACACTCTACCAAGATCAGCATTTTTAGGCGTTAAATAATGCCACAAATACCAATAATTTGATGAGCGGTTCATTTTAATACTCTCCTCATAGTTTTGCATCTGATGGAAACACCTACAAATGCATATTCAAAAAAGTCAGGTGCAGAAATAACTGCGTCCACGCCTTTTCAGCGCTAATTCTTCACTGTGCGTCTTTAGTAAAGATTAATAAAGACAGTACTATTTTAACGGCCTAAGTGTTCTTGATTTCAGACACGAGTCAACATTTTTTCAATGCTCAAACCTAAAACCAAACAAATCTGTAAAAACAAAGAAAAGGTGGGCTCTTTTTCTGCCACCTTCAGCTGTCCCCTCCTGAATGGACTTTGAAATTGGAGGTTGCGGTGGCCAGCCATCGATCCATTGGGCCGCAGCACAGACACAGTCTAAACAAATGTCAGCGGGGGGCTTGAATAACCCAAACACTGCTGCTGAGTGAAAGGAGGAACACTTACACCACTGAAATGCTGCAGTTTGCTCACTTTCAACAAACAGAGAGTGAGCCGAATGAGGTTTATGTCATTATGGCTTGTGAAGAAGCGCTCGGAGAGCGCCAGGGCATTCATTTAGCACACAACCTCACGTAAAGCTAAGAAACTAGCATTGCGAGTTATATATCTGGTGTGGAATCACTATAAAGCTTTTTTCTTAAGCACCGATGGTGATTGTGTACATGAAGATAGGCTTTTATAAGTAATATTGTGCATACGCTGGCACTCGACTTGCCGTTTGACTTTCAGAGAAGGTTTTTCAAGGTCTCTTTCCTCCTGTCTTACTGGACATCATACACAGTCATTTTTCAATGCATCTTCGACGCAGAGCATGGAAAGAGCATGGAAAAGTCTCTCAGTGCCGAATATAATCGCAGCCACTGATAACTGTGGCATTCGGCAAATTAAAAGGTCACGCATTCTTTCAGAAATACTTCTTTTTATTAAGAATTCACCTAAAATCCAGTCCTGTTAAACAAATCCGCCACGTTTCGGCGAGTCAATGAAGGTATTAACTCGTCCTGACATTGGACTTCCTATCATTGATTGATTCGCACTGATCTGTCTCACCGCCTTACCGCGTCCTCTCATAGCCAGATCGGCGTTTCCCGTCAAAGGCTCGGGTTTCATATCCAACCCGAACACCGATGTCCTGTCCTGCCTCATTAGTCTTTCCGACTCCGGCTGGTTTCACTCGAAGCGACCCGCCGGGCCGTACCTGCGATATCGGCGTGTTGATACCTGTCATAAAGCTCCCGTCCACCTTGTCGAGAGATGTCAGATGGATGTGACTGCTGGCTTGACCGCCTGGACCGGGAAGCGCGCGAGGCGTGTTCCCGGCCCCTTCAGCTGGGATTAAAGACGACGCACCCCCTCTCCGTCCACTTGTCCATGGATAATAGCGGTAACTCGAAGTTGACACGGATCAATGTGGTGCTCCTGTCAAACCCGATCTGTCAGATTTGCTACGTGGATCAATACCACACCCAATCTCCTTTTGTCTCTTTTCTATCTATCACGTCTCGACGTAATGAACGTAAAATGACCTACATCGAATTAAAAGAACAGACAATAGGCCGACTTGGGAGTTCGTACCCAACAAGTGATGTTTCGGGGGGAACCGACAAATGCCCACACTGCTTCCAGGCAAGAACGGGGCTTTTCACCGTCAATGCGAAGTCGTTGGCATGCCAGAAATGGCAGCGTTAATAAAAGCAATCACTAATGCTCGTCTCAAGAAGGTGCCGCTGGCCATGGAGGCGTCAGGAGGAGCCTTGGTCTTTTGTGGTCCTTGAGAAGCGAAGGCCCTCGCTCCGCATATGTGGGCTCTCAACACGCCGCCAGCGAGTGTTAGGCTTTTCACGGACCTCCCATTAGCCCATTTTGAGGACGCTCGTGAAAGGACTGGAAATGAACTTGGGCACACTTTTAGTGCTTTCTCCTGCTTTTTCTGCCTCGCGGCTTTCTCTCGGCTCCCTCTTTCTCTGACTTGCCCTGACCCCTCGACCTCTTTGCATCGTGCCGAACGTGTCGGCGTTTTTTTTCCCTCCCGCATTCAATTTCCTCTCCGCCCAAGCCGTGTCAGGAAGTCTGAATGCGTACGAGAGAGACCGTCGGCGAATGCGCAGCCCGCGTTCGTCCTAATTACAGCGCTCTCACAAAGGTGCGCTCCTTTTACTCAAGGTCGAGACTCAATCAGAACGAGTGACATCACTTTTATACAACTCACCTGGCTTCACCAGCCAGGGAAAAATTGCTTTAAGTGCTTTGAAGTCACGCGGTATTGTTTCCACACATCGGCGTTTTAAGCGTTTAATGCGCTAAAGATCAGAACGTTCAGCCCGCCGCGGTTTAGCACAGGGCGCCGGGTGTTTTTTAGCAAGACCTGGCCTTTATTTTAAAAGGTTGAATGCTGGTTTGAATGCGAGAGGTGTTCGATTGATAAATTAGAGCACTTTGGTGTCTATTTATGTGGGCATGTGGACAAAGTGCTAATATTTTACAGCAGTTTACAGCCACGCTTTCACTTTTCGGAGCGACTGCCAGCTGAAATGTGGAAAACTGAGTTTCACAGCGTAGCTTTGGCCAAAAGAGGTGAAATGCAAACACTCAGGCTGTGTACGGAGATGGAGAGTGTGTAACCAAACACAGATTTCGGGCTTTTACACTGCGTTTAAGGGTGTGAACCACACTTTCGTTCTGCCGCGGGTGGTTCATTTGAATAGTGGTACATATAAAATTGTTAAAGATGATTTTGATGGTAATCATATGTGGTTTCCATTGCCCTATCACGGATGTCTGTATGTATAGTAGTTGCAGTGCAATAGGCATTAACTGGCCATCTCTCATGGTGGGGATGGGATTTTTAAGCATAAAACGGTGCCGTATGCCAGCGTGTGCCAGATTTCTGACTCTGTGTGTGTGTGTTTCTGGCACAGGTTTGGAGAAGACTCAGAGACAGGGAGTGGAGGAGCTCATCTCTGCCATGCCCTGCAACTTCGACCACGCCAGCCTGTTCATCATGCTGCAGAAACACACGCTCCTACATCGCATGAACGACTCCTTTTCCTGTCTGGTGAGAGCACAAGAGTGTGTTGTGATGGAGAAGATGTGTTATATGACACAAGATGATGTATGCATTTGACTTGTAAAAAATTATTTGTTTGGGAATCAGTTTAACTGCGTTGGTTGCATTGTGTGCCTCTTCTTAGTGAATCAAAACGTATAGAGCCACCAAAATGATTCTTACGAGTAAGTTATTTTAAGTGGTTTATAACCAATGCAACCAATGTAGTCCAAAAAGTTTCTTAACGAACAGTGATTCCCAAATGAATGATTCTTACGAGTCAGTTCTTTTTAATGAATCGAAAATAAACAATGCAATCAGTGTAGCCGAATTGATTCCTGAACAAATGATTCTTACAAATCAACACCGTAGGGCAGCCAACGTTTTTTATGAGACAGTCCTTATTAGTGAATCAAACCCATATTGTGCAACCAATATAGTTTAAATGATTCCTGAGCAAATAATTATTCTGAATCATTTCTGAATCAACAAATTATGCTTATCAGCCATCTTTTTAGAGAACTGAAAAAAAAAAAAAATCATATAGGTTTGATTCACTAGCAACTGGCCGATAAAAATGACTCTTTCATTTGGGATTCTAATTTAAAAAAAATAAGAATATAAGAATCTGTTGGACTACACTGTTGGGCTAAATGTTTTTTATTCACTTGAAACAACAGCTTCTAAGAATCATTCATTTTGACTAACTTAAAAAAAACTGATTCATGAGAATTATTTATTTGGGAATCGGTTGAACTACATTGGTTGCGCTATAAGAACTGACTCATTCAGTTGGGAATCGACTACAGAAGTCATGCTGAATGTTTTTTATTCACTAAAAAGATTTGAACTACATTCTTTGTATTTGGACTACACTGTTTGCTCTATGTTTTGATTTTCTATAAAGAAATTATCCATTTGGTCGGGAATCATTTGAACTACATTGGTTGGGCTACATTGGTTTGATTCAGTAATAAGAACTGGCTCGTCAAAATCATTCATCACGGTTTAGATTAACAGAAAATAATTGATTTGTAAGAATCATTTGTTCAGGAATCGGTTTGGTTACACTGATTGTGCTGTATATTTTTTGATTCATTAAAAAGTACTGAGTTATAAGAATCATTCGTCACTGTTTTTTAGGAATCATTTGTTCAGGAACTGGTTGGCCTACATCGGTTGCACTGTATGGTTATAAATTCCTGAACATAATTTATTCATAAGAATCATTTGCAATCATTTGGGTGGCTCTGGTTGCGCTGTATGTTTTTGAAACACTTAAAAGATCTAGATCATAGGAGTCATTCGTTCTGGAATCTGGACTATACTGGTCATGTGAAAGGTTTTCATTCACTATAACGAACTACTGGATACTGTAAGAATTATTCTTTTAGGAATGGTTTAGACTGCATTGGTTGTGCTACATATTTTTGATATACTTGATTAAAATGATTCTTCATTAGAATCATTTGTTTGCGAATTGATTTAGCTACACTGCTACTGTGTTTCTGATTCATTAAAAAAACTGGCTCATAAGAAATATTAATTTGGGAACCACTTTTTTTTTTGGAATCATTTGGAATTGTTTGGGTGGCACTAGTTTTGCTGTATGTTTTTGATACACTAAAAAGAGTCAGATCATAAGAGTCCTTCATTTAGTAGTTGGACTACTCAGGTTGTGCTGTTTGTTTCTGATGCACTAAAAAGATCCAGATGATAAGAGTGATTCGTTTAGGAGTTGGACTCCATAGGTTGAGCTGTATGTCTTTGTTTCACTGAAAAGAACCAGATCACAGGAGTAATTCATTCAGGAGTTGGACTAAACAGGTTGTTCTGTATGTTTTTGATTCATTAAAAAGATCTAGATCATAAGAGTCATTTGTTCAGGAGCTGGTCTGCACAGGCTATGCTGTATGTTATTGATTAACTAAAAAGATCCAGATCATATGATTCATTCGTTCTGGAATTGGTTGGACTATAATGGTTATGTAAATGGTTTTGATTTATTATAACAAAGCAGCATATATTCTTATTTTTTTCAGGAATTGTTTGGACTACACTGGTTGTGCTGCTTGGTTTTGATTTACTTCATTAAAATCATTTTTCATTAAAATCATTTGTTCAGGAATTGATTTGGCTACACTGATTGCGCTGTATATTTTTGATTTATTTAAAAAGAACTGACTCAAAAGAATCGTTCATTTGGGAGTTGGACTACACAGATTGTGCTGTATGTTCTTGATTCACTAAAAAGAACCAGATCATGAAAGTCATTTATTCAGTAGTTGGACTACATAGGCTGTGCTGTATGTTTTTGATTCATTAAAATGATCCAGATCCAAAGAGTTATTTGTTCAGGTATTGGACTACACAGGTTGTGCTGTATGTTTTCGATTCACTAAAAAGATCCAGATCATAAGAGTCATTAGTTTAGGAGTTGGACTACACAGGTTTCCTAACTAAAAAGGTCCAGATCGTAAGAGTCAGTTGCTCAGAAGTTGGACTATGCAGGTTGTGATGTATGTTTCTGAAGTCAGTTATTCAGGAGTTGGACTACATAGGCTGTGCTGTATGTTTTTGATTCACTAAAAAGATCCAGATCATAAGAGTCATTCGTTTGGGAGTTGAACTATGCAGGTTGTGCAGTATGTTTGTAATTCACTAAAAAGATTCAGGTCATAAGAGTAATTTGTTCAGAAGTTGGACTACACTGGTTGTGCAGTATGTTTCTGATTCACTAAAAGATCCAGATCGTAAGAGTCGTTTGTTCAGGAGTTGGACTACAAAGGTTGTGCTGTATGTTTTTGATTTACTGAAAAGATCCAGAACATAAAAGTCATTTGCTCTGGAATTGGTTGGACTATACTGGTCATGTGAATGGTTCTGATTCACTATAATGAACCAGCATATAAGAATCATTCTTTCAGGATTGGTTTAGACTGCACTGGTTGTTTTGATTTACTTAAAATGATTCTTTGTGTGTTTATTGGACTCTGTATGCTTTAAAATTTGAATGTGTTAAATTCATTCCCAAAATTAGCATAAATAGTCTATCAGTCACATCCAGGTCTTGTCATAAGTGAGTGTGTGATGTGTTTGTGAAAGTATTAGATATAGGAGGGGTTTATATGACTGGAGGGGAGGGATGTAGCCCTCCGGCTGAGTCAGGGCTCACGGTTAAGACGGGGATAAATGCTTCCAATCAATACAACCCAAATAGGAAAACCATCCGCTTGCATCCCGTCTCCTCCATTTACTGCCTTGAATAAAAGATCCCTGCTGGGGTCTGAGTTAGTATGTTTATGTCAGTGTGCGTGCGATGAAATTGGAACAGTCATGAGGCACATACAGTATACGGGTGAATTCTCACTGATGGACGACAAGTTGGGTGGAGGTACCAAACACAGCTAATGGTGCAAATTCATGTTTTTGTATATATGACTCAGTACACAATGTATAGTAATATGTACGTGTTCATTTTTCACCGTTCGCTGTTAACACTTACAGTTGTTTTTTTCTCTTTTCGTGGCATTGTGGTTCTGTACCTGCTCTGAGTGAGCACCTTCTGTTATCCATTCAGCTTCTGAATGACTCTGTCTGCGTTTGGCTCTTTGTGAAAGGCTCTACAGCCTTTGTTCAAACTTCTGTGTTCGGCAAAAAGAGAGCCACAAAAGCCACCTGAATGTGCTGTTTTTCCCATGCCTTTTGGGATGTGACATCTGTGGGGGAGTGGGACTGTTTTTTAAGCAAACGAACGGAAGGGGAACGGGATTTTTTAGTAGACCACATACACTATATGACTGACTTTAAAAAATGTGTCTTATAATGTATCTCGTAGATTATGGGTTGCTAATGCAATTTTTTGCACTAAGATGTCCTCATAAAAATCCTCAAAACTCAGATGAACCATGCTAATGAGACAAAAGCATCAGTGACTCCTGTTAATCTGCTAGTCTTACAAAATGTACAAATATATAAAAATCATACAAATTTCATACAATATCATACAAATTTCCAAAAAAATAAATTGGTATGATTTTACATATTTGTTGAAAAAATTGTTACATGAAATTTGATCTGACCATTGAGTCAAAAAAAGCAAAAATCTAATTATATATACACACATGTGTGTGTGTTAGAGCGTGCTGCTTATATATATATATATATATATATATACATACACACACACACACACACACACACATATATATATATATATATATTGCAAATCAAATAAGAAATATGAATAGTTTTCATGTTATGTAAATTATGATACAGAAATATAGTAAAAATACTAATAAAACATATATATATATATATATATATATATATTTTTTTTTTTTTTGTTACTGTCTGTGTGTGTGTGTGTGTGTATATATGGCAATCGTATAAGAAATATACGATTTTTTTCATTTTATGTAAATTATAATACATAAATGCACTAAAAATACTAATAAACCATATATATATATATATATGTGTGTATGTGTGTGTGTGTGTAAACGTGCTGCTTATATATAATTTCATTTCAGTTTTTCATTTATTTTTATTTATTACGTATTGCTTCTTTATACGTAATAACAACAATACATTCATAAACTGTGTGTGTGTGTGTGTGTGTGTGTATATATATATATATATATATATATATATATATATATTACATGTTAACAATACATCACAACAATACATCCATAAACTTTGAAAAATAAATTTAAAAAAACATATATTTAATTATAAAAAATGTATATTATTTCTTATATGAGTTGCCATGGCAAGTTTATTTCTTTTTCTATATTGCATGTCATACTTTATGCTTTCTTACATATTTATGTGCTCAGTGACAACTATATCTATCTATCTATCTATCTATCTATCTATATATATATATATATATATATATAAAAATGTAAATGAAAACTAAAATATTTTTTTAATTATATTATAATTATTATATAATACAGTAAATGCAATTTTTTAACAAAGCCTTCAAGTCTCAGATTTTCAAGCTTACTCCAAAAAACTCCCAATCAATACACGTAGCCTCAAGGAAAATCAATAAGTGGTGCTGTTGTAAAGCATAACTTTTTTTTTTTTTGCATCAGCTGTCGTTTGATACAGGGATTAGGCTCAGTGAGCTGTTGGTGATTCAAAGACCAATATTTGGCTTTTTTTCCCCTCTTGACTACAGGGAATGTGTACACTGGATTCATTGGACTGCGTGTGCGTCTTCAGATGCGACTCGCGAAAAAAATGTGTATTTTTGCAATCAGAAAGTTCAGGCTGTGAATGTATCTTCAAATTAGGGGCAGCGATGACCAGTCATGCTCCAACCCTAATGTAATTACTCACATCCCCTTCACCCTCCATCCCATAATCACACATTCTCCCTGTGACACACTCCTCCACATTCACCCTCATTAACAACCATAATGGCCTCTAGATGGGACATAAAAAGCTTTCTATTACAGTCACTTACTGGTGGAAATAAAGTGATTCAGGACTTGACCATACAAGAGACACGTATGGAACTAGCAGGCTAACAGGAGCGACTGACGCTTTTGACTTGTTACCTTTTTTGTCAGTTATATTGAAATAAATGTTTTCGGAACAGAAATAGCCATATCATATTTAAATTAATATATTTTTATTGTTTTCAGTACTGCATTAATGTAAATCGTGTGTGAATATGTGCGTGTGCAAATAATTATATTATGATATAATAAATATATAATTGTACATTTATCATTTTTTCTATTTATTTATTTTTTTACATATACACGTGTTTTTTTTTTTTTATAATTTAAATATATATTATTTACCTATTTATTTACTTACTCTATGACAGAAGAAGATACCTAAACTATATACAGTTGTATAATAAATATTAATAAGTAATAAATATTTTTTCTTCAGGGAAATTCTTTTCAGGAAAATTCTTTCTTTTCTGTTTTTTTTTTTTTTTTTTTTTAGTTTTTAAGTTTGTTTTTTCTCAGTAAACTTTCCTTGTGTAATATGTATTAAGCCAAAAAGCTAAATTGGTTTTGTCGTCCACAGGCAAGGTTTTGTCGTTAGTCTCTCTTTCTCTGTGTGTGTGTGTGTGTGTGTGTGTGTGTGTGTGTGAGATTTTTTTTTTTCTCCCGACAAGGAGAGCCAGACTGGGCCGTGTTCGTTAGGATGATGCTGCTGCCGTCTCAGTCGGTCGTTAGCGGTTAATTGAGCGGTAGGAGCCAAGACACGAGCAGGCCATCTGTTTGCCAGAGTGGAACATCTTGTGGCACTCGGCTCGGCGCTGGGCCACCGTGCCTCAGCCCTGAATGGTGCAATATTAATAGATCTGACCAAGACGGGAAGAGACGGACTGTGACAAAGAAAAAAGTCGTAGATGAAAAAGTGGAAAAATGGGCAGTAGCCTTTTTTTATTTTTTTTTTATTTTTTTTTTTTTTTTGCTGGACCACTTAGCCAAGTAGTTTGGATTTCCACTGCCTCAAAAAATATTTTTAGCATGTGACAAAGAAATATTAATAATAAGTATTAATGATATTAAATAAATAGATATTAAATAAATATCTTGGAAATATACATTTATGTCCTTCTATGATAAGAATAAATTCTTAGAGTTTTCTTTGTTTGTAATTAACAAATCTTCATGCATCACAAGTTATTATTACATCCTGTGGATGTCAATGAGTGCTAAAGATGCAAGTGCCCAAAAATGACTTTTTTAGGGCTCATAAAACTTTGGTTTGCAATATTTTTATTGTGCATTTTCCATAGGACATATGCAGACTGTTGTTTTCACTTGTATCATCTGATATACAAACTGTCTGTTTATTTATATATATATATATATATATATATATGTATGTATGTATGTATGTATGTATGTATGTATATATATATATATATGTATATATGTATGTATATATATATGTATAGATGGACGGATAGATGGATATATATATATATATATATATATATGAAAATATATACTATATATATATATATATATATATGAAAATATATACTTATATGTATATACACACACACACAGTATATATGGCAAATCTTAAAAGAAATACTTTTTTTGTTTCAGTTTTTTATGTTTTTACTTTATACTTTTGTATATATTTTGTATTCAATGACAGTACATTCATAAATGGTGTGTATATATTGCAAATCGTATAAGAGATATTACTTTTTTATCTAATTTTTTAATTTAATTTTTTAATTTTTTATTTAATTTTTCTTTATAACTCTTTACAATATTAAACTTTGCACTTTCTTTTATATTTATGTACTCAATGACAACAATACATTTTGTGTGTGTGTGTGTGTGTGTGTGTATATATATATATATATGTATGTATGTATATATGTGTATGTATATTTCACTAAAGTTTTTAGCTTTACATTTTTTTTACAATTTATTTCTTACGTTATACTTCCTCATATATCTATGAACTTAATGACAACACAAAGGTTTTGTGCTTTTTCACATTTAATTTTAATTATTTTTCCCTTAAATTTCATTTTACATGCTTAATATTACCTAAGAGCTTTTTTATTACTTTGTAGAAAAATATAATACATCTATATATATATATATATATATATATATGCAAATCATATAAGATATAATGATGTTTTTTCATTCCATTCCAGTTTTTTTTTTTCATTTATACCTATATATTTATGTATTCAGTGACAAGAATACATTCATAAACTGTGTGTGTGTGTGTGTGTGTGTGCACCTGGTATTCATCACGTTATGGGGACCAAATGTCCCCACAAGGATAGTAATACCAGTAAATTTTGACCTTGTGGGGACATTTGTGAGGTCCCCATGAGGAAACAGGCTTATAAATCATGCACAATGAGTTTTTTTGAGAAAGTAAAAGTGTGCACAGTCTCCTGTGAGAGCTAGGTTTAGGTGTAGGGCGATAGAAAATACGGTTTGTACAGTATAAAAACCATTACGCCTATGGAATGTCCCCATAAAACATGTAAACCCAACGTGTGTGTGTGTGACAAATGGTATTAAGAAATATTAATTTCTTTTTCATATGATTTAAGTTTTCTAATTTTATCTTTCTTTTTTACTCTATTACATATTATACTCTATACTTTTTTATATATTTATGTACTAAATGACAACAATACATTGTGTCTGTGTGTGTGTGTGTGTGTGTGTGTGTATACATATATATGGCAAATAATGTATTTATTTATATTTAATTAAAATATTCATTTATTTGTTTTTTTATTTTACTTTTTTAATACATTATACTTTCTTATACATTTATGTATACATTTTTTAAGTTTTTTTTGTATGTCATTCTAATCATTTTCCCCTCATTTTCATTTTAGATGCTTAATATTACCAAAAATATATATATTTGTTTGAAAGATTTTTAGAGTATAGAACTATTTATAGAACTATTTTTGCTGCTTAGTATAGAAGAAACTCTGAAATATATTTAAAGAAAAATATGTATTTTTAGAAAAACGTTTGGAGAAAGATCATAATTATTTATGAAATTTACTAGAAATTTCGGAGAGAAAATAGTTTCAACACTCCACATACGTGTCACCACATGAAGTTCTGGAGAGAAAAAGCAACTTTCGACAACCTAGATAAACTTCTGATGACAGATTTTCCTCAGAGGTAGAACATGTTAGAAATCTCGACAGCTGTTTTCGTCAGTAGACGGTTTGTATGTCTGAAAAGGTTACCAGCCAACTAGTGAGTAACTCCTTTTATTTACTCGCCCCAGCCAATTTTTATTCAAAGTTGAGCGTTTATTTTGAACCCTCTGTGCGAGTGTGAGAAACTTGCTTTGAGATTGTAAGGCTGGATGCTCTTTGTGTAACATATCATGTGCGTATTCATATAGTATCAGTAAATATTGAAGAGCCTGAAAGGCGTCTGGCTGTAATATAAGCACTTAACCGGCATTTAGAGTAATGTAAATAGCAATAGAACAGGTTTGCGTAGGTCAGACAGACCTTTCGATGAAGGAAGGGCCGTGGATGAGGTGACGGAGAGATTGAGTTATCAAGTGCAGTATCTCAAAATACACGGCGTATCAGCTTTGTTCGAATCGTGCGGTGTTGGACTTTAATGAAGCTTTCTGTCTTTGCTCCTGCACGAAGGTCGCGGGGTCTCTGTATCTCGGCTGCTGCTCAGAGCCGTGAGCGACGGTCCCTCGTGACAATCGGTCTCCTGCGAACGTCTGAGACACATCGCAGTTCTCCTGATTCGCGGCCCTCCGCACCGTCGTGGGCGAGCGGCCCCCTCAAAGTGTTAATTTGCTAACGTTCCTTCAGAGAAGGCGTCTTAATTAAGTTTGTAAGATTCATGCCTAATTTAGTTATTATGTGAGGGATGAATGAGCTAATGAATGCAACAGGAGCCTCACGGCGATCTCCACCCGCCCGCATTATGTGTGACTTTTCTGCCTATGAATTAATTGTTTGCACTTAACCTTGCACTCGTTTGTTTAAATGTTGGAAATAGACGGGGTGTTTTTAACAATATTTTTTTGGAAGAGCTCGTCTCGCACGCTGCGGTTTTTGTTTTTTGTGTGTCTTGGCGTGAAATGAGAGGCGTGCTGAAATTAGACACTTCGTGTTCAATTAGCGTAGCACTGTTGTTGAGGAGAAACTACAGTAGGTAAGTGCGCCGAATGTCGTGACTTCGTAGAGGTCCTGCAGGGGTCGAGCAGAGCCGGCGGCATTTTAGAAACTTTTTCTTCACTGTTTGCTGTGCTACTTGTTGCTTCTGGCCTTCAGATTCAGAGAATGTGTATGTTTTATGGCTTTATTAAATGGCATGTATTCAAGGCCCATGTAGACACCAAAATAAGCACCAAATGCTAGTTAAAAGACTTTCTTGAGTTTTTTTGTTGGAAGAATGATAGTCTGAAGCTTATGTAACTGACATGTTTTTACCTGAGTAAACAGATGAACATATTTTGGGGGGGGGGGGCAACTAAAAAGAAACTACGGAAATAAAACAATGCAAATATTACAAAACACAACATTAAAAAGTGTATAAATCGTTTGTTTTTCTAAAGAGACATTGTCTAATAGTGACACCAGCAGGTAAAGTTACAGCGGGAGTCCCATCCCTGAGCCCACTGAGTTTTAACAGATGCGCTAAAGCATGCGGTGATTTTGGTGGGGGGGTAATTGAGAATGAATACCTCGATCATGATATGATTGGGTGTGACTGGTGATTCGTTCATGTAATAAATCCCTCCTCTTGTGTTTATGTGCACGTTTCCGAATTAACAACATAATGGAGTTAATGAGAAGAGTAATTTAAAAAAGTAAGTAAACAACTCACACACTTTGTTACATCAAAATAAGACTTAAAAATGGCATGAAAACATGATCTCTGGAAGTTTTTAGTGAGTAATCAGCTTTGTGAAATTTAAAGTAAATCTGTGACCAGTGTTTACCAAGCTTTGATGACTGATGATCCGAAAAATTCAAAAATAGTTCAAAGTTAACTATTGAAAGGAATAGCTGAACATAAGTTCACAAATAAAATATGTTGTTTAAATTGTTACTGCCTTGAGTTATTATTTTGGAATAAATGTAAAATGCTTAAAGGAGTCATCGGATGCAAAGTTCACTTTTTCATGTTGTTTGAACATTAATGTGTGTTAGCAGTTTATGTACAAATCTACCCTATAATGATAACAATCCATGCAGTGGTTTTTAATTAATCTGTAAAATTAATATCCCCTTTTTCAAATCAAACCATTCTCAGATGCCTGTCGTTGTGGCGTCAGACCGACAGAAGCCACTCCCACGATAGGTGATTGACATGAGCGTTTTACCTCAGATCAGCTGTAACAGTCCGACCTCCTGGATGTAATAATGAACATAGTGGTCGTCATTTACTCCCGACGTCTGAGCCGCTGAAGATGCAGTGGATTATGTTTGTTTGTGAAGGGAATGCGCCTCCTGATCTACATAAAAGCATCTATGTTTGCGCAAATCATTTGTGATCCAGCTTCACTTACAGCAGAAATGAGTATCAGGGGTTTATTATGAATCTCTGCAATCACCTTTCCTAATAACATGCTAGTTAGCAAGTTTAGCGGCTAAATGCGGCTAAAGTAAACAGGCTCGTCACTCCACAGAGAGAAGAGAGGAGCGGGGTGAGCAGAGCTCAGTTGCATTTAAAGGAACAATCCCTGAGAATGGGATGATTTTTGCAGAGCTGATTTTGACTAGGTAAAAAGGGTGTTGTTTTACACAACCATTGAGAATTTTTAACGAAAGTATATTAGAGACTTTTCATTAAGACCCTAAAGAATCATATCAACTTGTGGAAAATGGGCATCCGATGACCCCTTTAAAAAACACTAACCTGATGAGATTCATACTTGGCTTTAATAAATATAATATTGATTACATTGTTAATGTGAAAATATAAAATATAACTGTGTTTTTTATTTTTCTGATAATGTAAGTAATGTTTATTTAACCAGGAAATAGGATATGAATTTACATTTGATTAAAAAAAAAAAAAAAAAGGACCTCCTCATTTTAGAGCACCCACTTATATATACACTATGCATTTACTTATTAAGTATTATTACCTATTAAGTATTTTTAATATACTTATTTATAATTTATTTACGTGATTTTACATTATTTACAATTAAAATTTGATGAGATAACTTAAATTTGCAATTTAACTAAACTGGTAACACTTTACAATAAGGTTCATTAGTTAGCATTAGTTAACTACGTTAGTTAACATGAATTAAGAGTGAACAATACTTCTACAGCATTTATTCATCTTAGTTAACATTAATTTCAACATTTACTAATGCATTATCAAAGGAGTAGTTCACTTCCAGAACAAAAATTTACAGAAAATTTACTCACCCCTTTGTCATCCAAGAAGTTCATGTCTTTCTTCAGTCGTTAAGAAATTATGTTTTTTGAGGAAATCATTTAAGAATTTTTTCCATTTAATGGACTTCTATGGTGCCCCGAGTTTGAACTTCCAAAATGCAGTTTAAATGCATGCTCAAAGGGCTCTAAACAATCCCAAGCAAGTGATCAGTTATTTTCTAAAAAAAAATTACTACTATATACTTTTTAACCTCAAACGCTCGTCTTATCTAGCTCTGCATGAACTCTGCTTTTTCCGGTTCAAGACAGTTAGGGTATGTCAAAAAACCCCATCTCATTTTCTCCTCCAACTTCAAAAATCATCCTACATCGCTGTTTTATCTTTTTTTTGTCCAGGGCGTTTGAACTTCTTTGCACGTTCACTTTGTAAACACTGGGTCGGTGCTTCTGCAGCGATGTAGGACGATTTTGCAGTTGGAGGAGAAAATGACATGGGACTTTTTCGACATGCCCCAACTGTATTGAACGCAGACCTAGACAAGACAAGCATTTGAGGTTGAAAAGTGTATAAACTGTACATTTTTTAAGAAAATGACAAATTGTTTCAATATTGAAGCTGGGTTTAAACAGCATTTTGGAAGTTAAAACTTGGGGGCACCATAAAAGTCCATTATATGGAGAGGAATCCTGAAATGTTTTCCTCAAAAAACATAATTTCTTTACAACTGAAGAAAGAGAGACATGAACGTCTTGGATGACAAGGGGTGAGTACATTATCTGTAAATTTTTGTTCTGGAAGTGAACTACTCCCTAACAAAGATGAATAAATACTGTAATAAATGTATTGTTCATTGTTTGTTCATGTTAGTTAATACATTAATGTTAGCAAATGACACCTTTTTGTAAAGTGTTATTATTAAACTTATGTTTTCGAATCAAGCACGAACACCAGATGTTGACTAATAACTAACTGCAACAAACATTTTTTGTTTGTATAGTATAATATAGTATAAATAGTCCAAAGAAGGTCAGGAATGGCTGAGGTCAGCTAATTGCATGTTTATAGTGCATGTGTTTAATTCTGATCCTGTTGTTGTGTTTCAGGGTTGGTTCAGCCCAGGCCAGGTGTTTGTTCTGGATGAGTACTGTGCTCGATATGGGGTGAGGGGCTGTCATCGTCACCTCTGCTACCTGAAAGACCTGATGGATTTCTCAGATAACAACGCCCTGGTGGACCCGACCCTCCTCCACTACAGCTATGCCTTCTGTGCCTCACATGTCCACGGAAACAGGTATTACAGTAGGTTTATGAACGCCGGGATATTTTGTGCAACCGTTCATTGACATTAAATGTACATGTATGTATTTGGCACACGCTTTTATCCACAGTGCCTTTGACTGCATTCAAGGTACACATTTTTACCACTCCTTGCTATTCCTGGGAACAGAACCCATGACCTTGGCAACGCTAGTTTTGTGCATTACTGTTTTTTTGAAATTCTTGCACGTGAGTTTGGGCTTTTCTTCCTCAGAATTGCAAGTGTATATCTTACAGCTCAGACTTCTTTCTCTGAACTGTGAGTTTATATTTTGCTAAATCAGTTTTACAAATAGTGTCACATTTTTACAAACGTTTTTACTTGTAAGTGGTGGTGATATATTATTTGTGTTATATATACATGTGTATATACACATCATCATATATTTAATTTCAATATATCATTTCTATACATTATATGTACGCACACACACACACAGTGCTATATTAGAGGTGTAATGGTACACAAATATGACGGTTCAATACATACCTTGGTTTTAACGTCATGGTTTGGTATGATTTCGGTACAGCAGGGAGAATTTTTTTTTTTTTTTAATAAACAGTGATTTACTGAACAAGTTGCTCTTTCTTTAAATACATTCAGTTATAATTAACATTTTCTTAGTGATAATCTACTTCAGCTTATGCTTTAAACTATAGGGAGCACTTTTATATTATAAGGTAACCTTAAATTAACATCTTAACCCAAACTTAAATTTAATTACTATTTATTTTTATATACAATAATCAACACTTAACTTTAAAATGGATGCAAACGTGTAAATTGCACATAATGTAGTTTTTAAATTAACTCATAAATCATAAAAATTCTATTTGTTAAAATATATTCAATTACACAGTGGCTGTCATAACATGTTTCGTAACAGATTCATTTAAACATACATTAATTAATTAAGACTAAGCGGTAAAGTACAATGTAATGAGTATTTAGTGTAATATTTTGTGAAATGCTCTTCTCTAGACTTCATTTCTCTAGTAAACTAACAAACAGTGGACACTGATGACTTGCCTCAGGTAAATGAAATGCTACGTGACGTTTTATTTCCGTGCTGTTTTGTTGTGTTGAAACACTGAGCGATTACATAAGGTGAGAGGTGTTGATTCATTTTTATTCGCGTTAATATTAGTAGTAGAGAGGAAAGAATGATCGCATTCACTCACGCTGCCATTAAGGGATTATTAACATTAACACACTGCAAAAGTCTGCGGCGCGTTAACAGCTCTGACGCGGCCACCGGAGCTGATCGCATCCACTCTAGTCAGTGCTAGTGTTTATACCATTTCCGAACCATCCCAGAAGCAGCTCTCCGTGGCTTTTATACAGCAGTCTGTCATGCCATATGAAAGACTGTCAAAACGCCATTTAATGTGCGTACTGAATAGGGATCGGGTTCGGGATCTCGTGGCATGATATCCTCGCAAAACATTTTGCAGTGTTTACATTAGAGCTGCACGATTAATCCTTAAAATATCGAGATCTCGATTCAAACACCCTCTCGATCTTATTCCTGAATGACAACCATTTAGCTATGTCTATTACGACTGTTTCATATCGCGAGTGTCAGTGGAGCGTGAGAAACACGTTTTGTCGCTGCCCATGCTAATGAATCAGAGGGTCGGAGTAAATGTGAATGCAGAAAAAACAACACAAACTGTCTTTTCAACCACATTATAATCATTATTTCTGTGTTACAGACATTTAAATAATAGAAGTACTGGGATAAAAGTTTATAGTTTGGGTATAAACACTTATTGTCTACTTGTATGAATTATAACGGTTATCCTCTTCCGCCAGGAGGTGGCAACAACTTCTCGTTTAAAAAAAAGTGTTATTGAATCATTCATTCAGGAGATTTCAATAGTCAAACAAGTCCTAATGAAGTGAGACAAGAGCCCCTTTGACACAGCAATCCCGGTAACTTGTGTATTTACCGGCAATACCGGTAAATACAGAAATATGCTGTTCACACAGGCAACGGTGTTCTGGCTTTTTAATGCTAATTGACCATTCACACAACAGCACCAACATGCCGGTAAATTACGTGATGTCAGCAGAAATGCTTTAGTTTCACTATCTGTCCAATTTGACAACAAAGTATAGTGACCGGCATAAGGGGATGATCAAACAGAACGCGTTTTTTGCTTTTATACTCCCGGGACGCGCATTATAGTATCCAACTGCAGAGCCACAGTGCTGATGAATGAGAAATAAGTCTCGAACGCAACACTTGAAACAGCTGCGAGAGGAGATGCAATGGTCAAAGATGTCCATCAAGCGCATATTTACATTGAAAAACTAATTTAAACAAGCAGCAAAGCGCTCCATAAGAACGTTATGATTGGCCAATTTGAACCAAAGCAGATTTTATTTGTCAGTGCATTTTACGTACTCAAACCGGTAATCATTCCGTGTTCACACACAGCAGTATTCCGGCAATTTACTGGTAATGTTACAGCTACCCTTACTGGTAAATTGCCGGAACAGATTTACCAGTATATTTGAAAATGTCCTATTCACACATGATCTCATAACTGTAATTTACCAGTAAAGACTGTAGCAATTAACAGTTTGTCAGAATCACTAGTAAATTACGTTATTTTGTTTAGTTTTCTAATCTTTTTTTCTCCAGAATCGTGAGAGAATCATAGTCTCCAATTTATTAAAAACAACTGGGATTCTCAATTCATCCAGAATCATGAAGCTCTTGTTTAAATGCTGTTTATTACTGCATATAAATCATTAAAATGGAAGTTTAATATCTTAAAGTTCAAAATGCATCTACATTGTTTTTTGCATTTGTCTTTTTCGGTTGAATAAAAGACTATTTTTCCTATATATTTAATCATTGAGGATTTCTTAAAGGGGTCATCGGAGGCTAAGTTCACTTTTACATGTTGTTTGAACATTAATGTGTGTTGGCAGTGTATGTACAAATCTACCCTATAATGATAAAAATCCATGTCGTTTTTAATTAATCTGTAAAAATAATATTCCCTTTTCAGATCAAGCCGTTCTCAAATGCCTGTGGTTATGGTGTCACACCCACAGAGACCGCTCCCATGATAGTTGATTGACATTAGCATCTTACCTCAGATTTCATAATAAAGTGCTATTTAGCAAGTTTTGCGGCTAAACGCAGCTAAATGCGGCTAAAGTAAACAGGCTCGTCACTCCACAGAGAGAAGAGAGGGGCGGGGCAGAGCAAGCAGAGCTGATTTTGACAAGGTAAAAAGGGTGTTGTTTTACACTACCATTGAGAATTTTTAACCAAAGTATATTATAGACTTTTCATTAAGACCCTAAAGAATCATATCAACTTGTGGAAAATGGGCACCCGATGACCCCTTTAAGAAAAGATTAAAAATCTTGTCTTGTCTCGTCTTGTCTCGTTCTTGTGAACCCAGTCTCATGTCTCGTCTCATCTCGTGGGATAAGTGTCTCGTCACACCCCTAGTACTGAACCAAATACATGTACCATTACACACCTAATGTATGTAGTGTTGGGGAAAACATTACAAGTAATGCAAGTTACACAATCAGATTACTTTTTTCATGTAACTAGTAAATTAACACATTACTTTTAAATATACAATAAAATATCTAAATATATTTACAATATCTAAATATATTTACACACACACAGTGTTGGGGTTACATGAGTTACGTAATCAGATTACTTTTTTCATGTAACTAGTAAAGTAACATTACTTTTAAATTTACAATTAAATATCTGAAATAAATTGTTGGGGAGCGTTATGTAATCAGATTACTTTTTTAAAGTACCTAGTGAAGTAAAGCATTACTTTTAAATGTACAATAAAATATCTGAGTTACTTTTTCAAATAAGTAATGCAAGGTGCTTTGTTTTCCTTTTGGTATGAAAGGGCCTTTACAGTTGAAAAAAAAATATAACTTTAGAGGTTTTTGTTATTAAAAAACAAATAAGCAAACCAGACAAAAAGTAATGCAAAAGCAATGAAATGCATTATTTTCAATAAAGAGTAACTACGTAATGCAATTAGTTACTTAGTAACGCAATATTGTAATAGATTACTTTTAGAAGTAACTTGCATATGTACATGAATATTTACTAATTGATTTTTTTATTTAGATGTGATAATTACATTTCATACGGAATAGTAGAAAATGTATGTGTGTCTGCGTGTGTGCGCATAGTGTATACATTTTATTGAGGGCAACATTTCATATGTTCATTGTTATGAAAAGGATTTTTAAAAATGCAAGCACCTGATCGAATGCAAAAAAGATGTTCCTTTATAATTTCTGTATGAAAACAAGCACTTTAGCAACGTCCTATAGCCCTTTCAAACAGCAAGGAACATTTGCTTTCCATGGAGGTTGTGCATTTTGAATTCTCACGTATTAAGTGTTTGAAATCAAGGATTTCATTTGTGTTGTACAAATGAGAAGTCCCACATGTTTGATAGATCACAAAAAAAAAAAAAACACTCTGAATGGCTTTTGTCCGCACATAATGGGTGTGCATACAAAAGGAACGACAAGACAGAAGAATTTCTTTAATCACTCGGGAGGCGCTCAGCGTGGCAGCCATGTTCCCGATTCACTCAAAGAGAGACTGTGAGCGTCTGCTTGGCAAATTAATTAATGGCTCCCCATTATCTCAAAACGCAAAGCAATTAAACCGTAATTACGGAGTCCATTTGTGTTGCTTCTACATTTTAATAATTTCTCTTTCATAAGGCCTCGGAGGATCAGATTTTCATATTACGGGCTTGTTTTCTGTAATTGATTGTGTGAATTATTGACGGTTTGACATTACTTTTAGACGGATTGAAATGCGGTGAGAGGACTGAATGCGGCTCGGGGTATGAGCAATGTCCCTTGTCCACTTGTTGGTGAAATCCTTTGTGTTTAGCGTACAGCGAAAGCTGTTCGTTTTCCACTTACCTCGAATCACCCGTCAATTGACTTATTAGATGTTAAATACACACGGATGTGCTCCCTCTCTTTGATGGCTTATTTAGTCAATTAGGAACAGTAATGATTAGCCTCTCTAGCTAATCACCAGTTACAAATGAGGAAAATTGGCATGAGTAGCTTTTTGTTGGAGGAGGTGTCATTTGAATAATGACAGTTCAGCTGTGAAGCCTACAGAGAGGGTTCATGGGAAAATATATACTGTAGAGTGTAGAGAAAAAGCACAAAAAGTTGACTTTTTAATTCAATATTCACTATTTTTAACTCTCTGTTCATAATTCACAGTTCATATTGCACAGTTTTGATTTTTTTTTATTCAGAATTGCAATTTTATACTTTTTTTTTCTTTCTCAGAAGTAGAACTTATATTTTGCTATTCTGACTCATAGTAAGAAAAATGGTCTGAAATGAGATTTTAAAAATTGCAAATACCTTGCAAATAAATAAATAAGTTGTTTTTATATTTTAAAAAATATGGATTTTTTTTTCTGCCACAGAATACAAAAAAAAACAAGATAGTTGTGACTTTTTAACTCGGTATACACTATTTTTAACTCTCTGTTCGCAATTCTGAGTTTATATTGCACAGTTTTTACCTTTTTTTCCCTCAGAATTGCGATTTTATATTTCACCGTTTAGACTTTTTTCCTCAGAAGTAGAACTTTATTTTGCAGTTCTGCCTCATTGTAAGAAAAATTGTCTGAAATGAGATTTAAATGCAATTTTTATTTTTTTTTTCTCACAATTCGGATTTTACATCTCGCAGTTAACAATTTTTATGTTTTGTTTCCTCCACGGGAAGTGACTTTTTTCCTCGGAATTCTGACTTTTTTTTTCTTACACGTGAGTTTATAACTCACATTTTGCCTTTTCCTCTCAGAATTGCAACTTTATATTTTTTTTTATAGAATTTATATTTTGCAGTTCTGTCTCATAGTGAGAAAAATAGTCTGTTTATAACTCACGTTTTTGCCTTTTTTCCTCAGAATTGCATTTTTATATTTCGCCGTTTAGACTTTTTTGTCAGAACTAGAACTTATATTTTGCAATTGTCACTCATAGTGAGAAAAATAGTCTGAAATGAGATTTTAAAAAATCTCAAATACCTTGCAGATAAATAAATAAATAAATTGTTTTTATATTTTAAAAAAATATGGAATTTTTTTTCTGCCACAGAATACAAAAAAAAAAGATAATTGTGACTTTTTAACTCAGTATTCACTATTTTTACCTCTCTGTTCGCAATTCTGAGTTTATATTGCACAATTTTGACTTTTTTTCCTCGGAATTGCATGAAAAATGCGATTTTTTTTTTTTTTTTTTTTTTTTTTTTTTTTCTCACAATTTGGAAATTACATCTCGCAATTAAAATTTTTTTTTTGCATCCTCCATGGGAAGTGACTTTTTTCCCTCACAATTCTGACTTTTTTTTTCACACATGTGAGTTTATAACTCACATTTTTGCCTTTTCCTCTCAATTGCAATTTTATGTTTCGCAGTTTAGATTTTTTTCTCAGAACTAGAACTTATATTTTGCAATTGTCACTCATAGTGAGAAAAATAGTCTAATATGAGATTTTAAAAAATCGCAAATACCTTGCAGATAAATAAATAAGTTGTTTTTATATTTAAAAAAGTCTTTTCCGCCACAGAATACAAAAAAAGAGAGATAATTGCAACTTTTTAACTCAGTATTCACTATTTTTAACTCACTGTTCACAATTCTAAGTTTATATCCCGCTATTCTGAATTTTTTTTTTCTTTACAATTCTTAATTTACATCTCACAGTTCGCCGTTTTTATTTTTTGTTTCCTCCACGGGAACTGCATTTTCAGCCTCACAATTCTGATTTTTTTTTCTCACACATGAGTTTGCCTTTTCCTTTTTGCAATTTTATTACTCACAATTTGGACTTTTTTTCAGAACTGCACGTTTATGATTTGCAATTTTGACTTAGAATTGTGAGAAAAATAGTCTGAACTGAGATTTAAAAAATTGCAAATACCTTGCAAATAAATTAATTAATTGTTTTTATATTTTTTGTAAATATGGAAATTTGTACTTGTTTACATAATGTGAGTTATGTATGAGTTTATATTGCGCAGCTCAGACTTTTTTCCCTCAACTGCAAATACATTTTTTTCTCAAAATTCAGAATTTACATCTCACAATTTGCAATTTTTATTATACAGGAAGTGCATTTTTTTCCTCACAATTCTGACTTTTTTTCTCACACATGCGAGTTTAAACTTACACTTTTGCTTTTTCCTCTCAGAATTGTAATTTTATGTTTTGCAGTTCGGACTTTTTTCTCAGAACTGTGAGTTTATATTATGTAAATCTGGCTCAGAATTGTGAGAAGAATAGTCTGAACTGAGATTTTAAAAAATTGCAAGTATCTTGCAAATAAATAAGTAAAGAAATAAACAAAATTGTTTTTATATTAAAAAAATATATATGGAAGTTTGCTTATGCCACAGAATACACAAAGAAAATAATTGTGACTTTTTAACTCACTATTTGCTATTTTTAACCTGCTGTTCAGAATTCTGCTTCTGACTTTTTTTTCCCTCAGAATTGCATGAAAAATGAAAATAATTTTTTTTTTCTCACAATTCTGAGTTTACATCTCGCAATTCACAGTTTCTATTTTTTGTTTCCTACATGGGAAGTGACTTCTTTCCTCACAGTTCTGACTTTTTTTCTCATGTATCTCACAGTTTTGCCTTTTTCTCTCAGAAATTTGATTTTATATCTCATAGTTCAGAACTGTGAGTTTACACTTTTTTTTTTTACTTTAGTTTTTGTGCTATTATGTCGTTTTAAGAAATAGCAAAAACTACAAATAGCCAAAACTAGTAAAAAGAAAGGCTGATGTCTGCAAATGAGATCATTTTAATCTGGTGTGAGGACCTTCAAGGTTTTTTAACTTGTGCGCAGCTGGAAAATAACACTGGCCTCAACACTGGTCCAGACAACCTCGAATCTTCAGCTGAGATGAGAATGCATCCGCTCAACTGATCTAACACACAGTCAATAACTCAAAGAGTGCTAGTGACAGTGCAGCCTTGCTCACGGTACGTGTGCAGCTCCAGACATGGGAAGAAAATGTCTTAGAGTTGCCATCTTCTTTATCTTCATTTCATGACAGCTTTATTTCTGATCTTCCACCCACTGATTCTAGTAGATCACAACAGAAACCACAAACTACTCTGCAGGTTTGCTTCCAGGAATTCATTTTCTTCATAGGGATTTCAGAAAAATTGTCAGTAAAGAGTTATAAGCCATATGTAGATGGTGTGTTTGAACTACAGTCACAAAAAAACTATGAAAAATGGTGGAATTGAATGAAAAAATCAAATCACATAATTTATATACAAAAAATATATATGTTTTTTAATTTATGTTATGTCGGTTAGAAAAGGTGCAGCACAGACACTTGTAGAAATTGACCTTTATTGATTAAAATGACATTTCGGCCATTATCCAGGCCCTCATCAGACGTCATATAGTTTGTTAACAATAATATTATTCATTTTTATTTTTATATTATAGTTCATATTTTTTAAACATTTTTCAAATAATCAGTAAATATTAAAAAACAACAGATTTTATAGATAGATAGATACATAGATATATACATAGATAGATTACGTTCAATAATAAATATAAAATAAATATAAAAAATTTATTAAATTTAACATGAATATTGATGATTTGAAAAAATATACATTTAAAAACTTTATATATATATATATATATATATATATGTATATGTATATGGAATTAAATTAAAAAAACAAATCATATTATTTATGTATAAAATATTTTAAAGTTTTTATAACTATAATATTAATCATTTTTTATATTTATTTATTTATTATTAAAACACTTATCAGATAATCAGTAAATAATAAAAAAAGACAACGGATTCGATAGATAGAGGGAGAGAGAGATGATAGATATTTTAAAATAAACATTCAATAACAAATGTAAAAAAAAATTAAATTGAACATGTTTATGAATATTTATGATTTTAAAAATGTAAATTTAAAAACTTTATATATATATATATATATGGAATTAAATGAAAAAAAAACAATTCATATTATTAATATATAAAATATTTTAAAATTGTTTTTATAACTATAATATTATTTATTTATTTATTATAAAAACATACTTATCACATAATCAGTAAATAATAAATAAAACAACAGATCCGATAGATAGATAGATAGATAGATAGATAGATAGATAGATAGATAGATAGATAGATAGATAGATAGAGACAGAGAGATAGAGATAGAGAGATAGATATTTTAAAATAAGCATTCAATAATAAATAAAAAAAATTGAACGTTTATGTATATTTATGATTTAAAAAAAATAAACTTTAAAAACTTTATATATACATGGAATTAAATGAAAAAAACAATTCATATTATTAATATGTAAAATATTTTAAAATTGTTTTTATAACTATAATATTATTTATTTATTTATTATAAAAACATACTTATCACATAATCAGTAAATAATAAAAAAACAACAGATCCGATAGATAAATAGACAGATAGATAGATAGAGACAGAGAGATAGAGAGATAGATATTTTAAAATAAGCATTCAATAATAAATTAAAAAAATTTGAACGTTTATGTATATTTATGATTTAAAAAAATAAACTTTAAAAACTTTATATATACATGGAATTAAATGAAAAAACAATTCATATTATTGATATATAAAATGTTTTAAAATTGTTTAGATAGATATAGATAGATAGATAGATAGATAGATATTTAACAGTAAAAATTCAATACTATTTTTATATTTAATTGTTTTCTAACAATAATAATATTGTTTTATTTTTATATTGTAGTTCCTATTGTTAAAACATATTTATCAAATAATCAACAAATAATAAAAAAAAACAATAGATTTTAAGGCAGTATTTTTAAATGTATTTAAATATTCATATTTATATGTGTATATGTATATGTATACTATTCATGATAGATATATAGATAGATAGATAGATAGATAGATAGATAGATAGAATATTTTAAAAGAAACATTAATGAATTAATGTAGAAAAAATAATTGAAATTTTTATGAATAAGTTATGTGTGTATGTATGTATGTATGTATGTATGTATGTATGTGTGTGTATATATATGTATATATATATATATATATATATAAACACACACACACACAATGGACAAAATAAAGGAATTGTCATATTATTTATATATTAAAAACTATATTTGTTTGATAGTTTTTCTAGCAATAATATTATACTATAATAATAATATTATGGGTAGTGACTAATAAACTGACATGTTCATTTTTTTCATATATATATGTGTATATATATATATATATATATATATTTTTTTTTTTTTTTTTTAAATGTATTTATTTTTACTTTTACTAAACCATTAAACTAAACCATTGATTTTGTAAATGTGTTCCCAGCATTCAGCGTTAGGTTTTAGGTGAAGATGGTATGGTTTCTGAACGGTGAAGGATGTATGATCTGAGACTTGTTTCAGACATGTTTGTCAGTGCAGACATCCATCCTCGTGGCACATTTCAGTCAGCATCGCCTGCGTTTGACTGACAGATGCACCCTGAGCCCGACGAGGCTCGAGACCGAGAAGCAAGTACGCGAGAGGAAACGGACAGGTGCGGCTTCATGTGTGAGATGAACTGTCCAGGAAAGACTGACAGCGACGAGCCCTCGCTCAGAGTGACAGTAATCACACTCTAACCTCTTTCTCACCTGTCAGTCTTGCTCCAGCCCCGCTCTCGCCTGTCCGTCATGCTTGGCTGCCCCGCGTGACAAGAGTATTTACCAGTCGGCACACTCGCTTACTCACTGTAAACATGACATGCATCCGGAGCGGCACCCTTACGATTGTCACTTCTGTCTTGTCCGTGAGGTCTTGATACGAGCGGATACACACCGACCCCATCTGTCATAGAGGATGGAGCGCATCCTTTCCATTTTAGCGCAATTTTTACAAGCATTTTCTTCTTTTTGAATTGAAGTATAATAGAGCTTGTTGGGATTGTGTACTTACTGTTGCATTGTGTTTATAGTTTTGCAGACACATTCATACAAAAGCAGCTTATTAAAGCAGTTTGAATAACAAGCACATCTGCATTTTTTTGATTTTCTGAAAGAAATGTGGTATTTGCTTCTATGAAAACTAGGTAGTTGCTTAGTGGCCCAAGTCGTTTAAGGCTGACATGGTGTGTGTGTTTCATTTTATTGTTTGTGTTTTCTTATGTTTGATTTTATTTTAGATTCATTTTAAAGTCTTGTTTTCTATTTATTCTTTATTATTTATTGTCAAGTATTTAAAGTTTTTTTTTTTTACTAAATTATAAATATTTATATTCACAAAAGCAAATACATTTTATTAGTTTTCATTGTTTTTACATTTAAAGTTTATTTTAATATTTGTATTATTTTTCATTACACATTTTGCATCACACATACATGTATTTATTATAATTTACGCATTTGTATTACAAAGAATATGCATTTATTTTGCAAGATAATAATAAAATTAAAAAATAAAATAACTTTAAAGAAATGAATTTATGAATTTATATATTATATATTTTAAATTTATATATAATATTACATATAATATATTCACAAAAACAAGTACTTCTTATTATATCTTAATTTCTTACGTTTAAAGTTTGTTTTAATATTTTCACTGTTCTTAATTATACATTTTGCATCACACATAAATGTATTTGTTATGAATTTCTTTTACAAAGAATATGCATTTACTTTTGCAATGTAAAAGCAATATTATAAAATTAAATTAACTGATTTATTTTTATATTTTACATTTTATATTTTAAAATTGTATATATTTTTATATATTTGAAAATATTTTTAAATGTTATTTAATACTTAATGTTTCTATTTTGTGTCATTATCTATTTTTCTATATTTTTTATACAATAATTTTGAATTTATTATTTAATGTTTATTTTAATGTTTCCATTTTGTGTTGATTTTAATGTTTCCATTATTTATTGTCGAGTATTTAATCATCAAATTTTATCATTATTTATATATACAAAACCAAATGTTTTTTATTATTTTTATTTATTTATTTTTACTTTTTTATTTTTAATATTTCTGCTATTTCTCATTACACATTTTGGATCACACATAAATGTATTTATTAATGTTTTTATTTATTTATTTAATTTTTATTTTTTTACAAATATGCATTTACTTTTGCAATATAATAATATAATAACAATTGTATAAAATAAAATAAAATAACCGATTTTACCTTTAATATTTATTTTCATATTTTACATGTTATATTTAAAAAAAATTAAAATAGTTTAATATATAACAAAAATATTTTTAAATGTTATTTTTACATTTATTATTTAATTTTTATTTTAATATTTCCATTTTATGTCATTATATAATTTTCTGTTTTTCCTTTATTATTTATTTTTATTCCTTTATCATTTATCATATATTTAGTTTTTTATTATTATTATTATTCATTGTCAAGTATTTTTAACAATTATTTATGGTAGTAGTAGTATATTATTATTATTATTATTATTATTATTTGATTTATAATGCCCCCCCCCCACCACCCCCCCCTTATTCAATTTTCATTGTCAACTTAATTTATTGTCAACTAAGTTTATTTGACCAACTTATTCAGTTATTCAACAAGATGTCACCAAAAAGTCAAATGTTTGTGTTTTTACAGGCATATGATCAACAAATGTAGCACACGGTGACATTCAGTCAACCGCCCCCAAACTCTCTCACGCTGGCCCCTTGCCAGCAGGTCGTCCTAACTGTAAATCTCTGAATAATGACAGCAAAAGTGATGCCTTCCTTAGCAAAGGCCACTAATAATGCAGTGTTACGTAAGGTAGAATTGGATGTGTTTCAAGGTTTGAAGGATTCGTTTAGCAATAGTCAAGTCAATGGGAGGATGTGTGAATTGTGAGAGACTTAATTACTGACTGAAGTCGTAAGGCTTTGCTAGTCGCAGGTTTGCCGATGTACTGGGAGCCACAAACGAGGATGGACTCGGCGCTATAGAGCGATTCTCCCTCGTGCTAACAGTTCAATTCCCAGGCCTCTTGTTAGAAGCAGTTAAACTAAGAGGCCTTCCTTCAGAACTAATGAGCCTACACAGAACGCCAGACAAAGACACCGAGATTAAAGGGTCGATGTTGAGTTTATACACTCCTTAGCCTTTACCATAATGCAAAAAGGAGATTTTTTCTTTTCTTTTGCAGGCGCTGATCTCTCTCTCTCTCTCTCTCTCTCTCTCTCTCTCTCTCCCCCCGCTCGCACATACATACACGTCTTCTGCCGCTCTTCACACCCTCTCTTTGTGTCCTCCTGGGATTAGCTGGCTCTTGTCAAAAAGAAAAGGCGGATTTCATTTAATGGAGAGAGGGATTTGAAGAACAGACAGGTTTACAAGTTGCCTTTACCTCTGCGTGTAAGGAAAGAGCTTTCTCTACAGCGCTAAGCTGCGCCATTCAGAAAGTGTGCGGGTTTGGATAGCGAGGCACAATGGCTTCTAACTAAACTGCCCATTGTTCAACTTTACAATGATTACTTTAGCTCTTAAAGTGCAATTGTGCAATGCTTAGTGGCTGAACATATGCTGGCTACTTTTGATTGTTGTTGTTACGTGGTACTGAGAGAAGCTATTTAGTTTAAATCTGTGACCGTTTTATTTAATAGATAGATAGATTGATAGATAGATAACGAGAGAGATAAATATAGACGGAAATTATTCAAATAAATGCACGCAAAATAAAATAAATATAACATTTAGAAAAACTTCATTTAAAGTAAAAAATCTGTTTATTCAATTTTTAAACTTTTTTTATTTTATTCAATATTATCTGATTCTATTTTAATTACTTAGTAATTTTTAAACATCTCGATAATCTTATATTTTTATTCAAACATTATTCAAACAAATATTAATGAATAAACTAAATTTTGAAAAGAGACAGCAAACAATAGTCTTATTCAAATTAAAAATAAAATACAATTTCAGAAATTAAACATTCAAATAAAAAGTTTCTTAAAGTTTCAAAATATTTGAAATGTTATTTACTATGAAAAATATAAGTGTGAGTGTGTGTGTAAAATCTGGATTTACAATTTTTAATATATGATGTTAAACATTACATTAAGCATTACATGTGTATATATGTGTGTGTATATATATATATATATATATATATGAGACCAATTATTCAAATAATTTCATAAAAAATTAAATATAACATTTAGAAGATTTTAAAAATATTTAAATAAAATAAAAAATCAGTATTATTTTATTCTGATGTATTATATATATATATATATACACTACCGTTCAAAAGTTTGGGGTCAGTAAGACTTGTAATAGTCTTTAAAGTAGTCTCTTATGCTCATCAAGGCTGCATTTATTTGATTAAAAATATAGAAAAAAAAACAGTAATATTGTAAAATGTTTTTACAATATAAAATAATGTTTTTTATTTTAACATACTTTAAAATAGAATTTATTCCTGTGATGAAAAGCTGAATTTTTATCAGCTGTTACTCCAGTCTGAAGTGTCACATGATCCTTCAGAAATCATTCTAATATGTGGATTTATTATTAGAAAGATCAATGTTGGATAATATCAACAGCTGTGCTGCCAAATATTTTTTGGAACCTGTAATTTTTTTTTTCAGGATTCTTTCATGAATAACAAGTTTAAAAAGTACAGTGTTTATTCAAACTATAAATATTTTATAACAATGTAAATTATTTATTATTAACTTTTAATAAACTTTTAATTATTAACTTAATACATCCTTGGTGAATAAAAGTATTAATTTCTTTAAAAAAAAAAAACAACAACTTTTGAACGGTAGTGTGTATATATATATATATAGTTACTATTATTATTATTATTATTTTATTTTATTTTTTTATTTTTTTTGCAAAAACGGATAACTCAGTTTTTAAGAATTTTCAAAAATAATGTTTTTCTTTGTGCATTCCAATTAATTTCAATCAAACTGTGGTTGGGTATTTTGATTTAAGTAAAAATAGCCAAAAAAAAAAAAAAAACTAACTAACTAGCTAACTAACACAAAAAATTATACATAATAAAATGCTCACATAATAAAAGACATGATTTTTGAAAACTGAATTATCTGTTTTTGCAAAAACACTGTCCATATATATATATATATATATATATATATATATATATATATATATATAAAAGCTGATTTTACTTTTTATTTTTTAATGTCTTCTAAATTAAATTAAAATATGTTTTTCAGATCCGGATTATTCAAATAATTCCTTTGAAAGATTCCAAATAAATATAGCATATTTACCAGATTCTAAATAAGTTGTTCATTTAAAATTGTCAATTTATTCAATTTTTCAACATTGATTTTTTTATTTGCATTTAATAATATGCTATTTTATTTCAAATAAAAATTTTCAAATAATCCTATATCTTTAACATTATTTAGACAAGTGTTAATGAATAAACAAAATTTGAAAGCAGGCCGCAAATTATTCATACAATCGTTTTCTTAAAAAAAAAATTAGAGATTAGTTATAATTCAAAAATAAGTTTCTAATAGTTTCAAATTATTTTTTATTATACAACATATTATATATTTTACAGTTATATAATAGATTGTACAATTATATAATCTTCTGAGGTTACGCATTAAATTATTAAAAGTTAAATTAAAATATATATTTAGACTGCAGTTATTAAAATAATTGCATTCAACAGCAAATAAACATAACATATTTACTCTAGTAAAAAAAAAAAAAAAAAAATGATTAAAATGCATTTATTTTATACTAAGTATTGTTCAAGTCTACATATTTACTAACATATCGCTCAAGACTTTAAAAAAATTGGAATTAAACTTTATTTGGAGTACTGCTTGTGCAAAATGCACACTTTTTAATATTAAGCCTTAAATATGTTTTAATGTCACTATTGATGAGGACTGTATGATCTTTCAATAAAAATTCTTTTATTTAAGGGCTTTGGATTGTGAAACCCTTCAATGTGAGTCACAGCATTGTTTGGTACTGCTGGAATATTTGTGAAACTTGACAATTATCTTTGAGAAATCTTTTGATTATGAGGCTGAAGCACAGGATTCAAGGGCAGTTGGAATTAATGAACAGGTGTTGTAAAGAATAAAACACAACACTGAATGTTTCCTTGTTTTGGCAGACCGGACGGCATGGGCACCGTGACAGAACAGGAGAAGGAGGAGTTTGAGGAGATCAGGAGCAGACTGCTGACTTTACTAGAGAAGCAGATCACACATTTCAGGTAAAACAAGCTCCAGAATCCACTTCAGTCCTGAAATAAAGAAATAAGAATGGGAAACCAATACAAAACCCAAATAATAGCTCACTATATAATCAAGTCAAGTCACATTGTAGCGCTTTACACAATATAAGTTGTGGCCTCATCCTATAGTGTTCTTGCATTCAAAATGATAATATTATTAAATATTAAAGAAAGAGTTCACACAAAAATAAAGCTTTTTTGAAAACATATTTGCTTCTAGGCCTTCCAAGATGTATAGGAGTTTGTTTCTTTATAGGAACAGATTTGGAGAAGTTATCATTACATCACTGGCTCACCAGTGCTCTGCAGTGAATGGGTGCCGTCAGAATGAGAGTCCAAACAGCTGACGAGTAACCCACACCACTCCAGTCCATCAATGAACATCTTGAAGCAAAAAGCTGCATGCTTATAAAAAAAAAGCTAAAATACGAGTCCTCAATCAAAAATATTGCTTTCTTCAGAGAAAAAGTTGTTTTGTCTGAATCAGGAGTGAAATATGCACAGATCAAGCACCATTTTCAAATCTAAACAGTTAAAAACGGCTCTAAACAAATGTGTTTGTGGCTTTTGATTTGAGAAAATGACATTGGATGGACTTTTTCACTGGACAAAGCATTATTATGGAATATGGACTAGTATTTTGGTCAGAATCAATGGTTTAAAGTTAAAAAGACATCTTAACAATGGATTTGTTTCTAACAAACACAGCTTTTCACTTCACATTATGTTAATTGATGGACTGGAGTGTGGAGTGTGGATTACTTGTGGATTGTTGTGATGTTTTTATCAGCTGTTTGGACTCTCTTGC
The DNA here is from genome assembly GCF_022985175.1 of Labeo rohita. Taxonomy (NCBI): domain Eukaryota; kingdom Metazoa; phylum Chordata; class Actinopteri; order Cypriniformes; family Cyprinidae; genus Labeo; species Labeo rohita. The sequence goes on from NC_066893.1 coordinate 11,108,573, forward strand.
GGCACCCATTCACTGCAGAGGAACCAAATGGCAAAATTTCTCCAAATCTGTTCTGATGAACAATCTCATCTACATCTTATAAGGCCTAAGTGTGTGTACATTTTCAGCTAATGTTCATTTGTGGGTGAATTATTCCTTTAAGCATTGTTTTAAACCATCAATCTTGTAATGACAATGTAATTACAGTGTAATAACAATGTAATAACTGGTTCCTGTTTAAAAACCATTGTATAACATCTCGCTTTACTCATTTACCACACCTCCTCCTTATAGGTCCTTGTAATTTAGCATTACATCACTTGCTCAACAATGGATCATTTGCAGTGAATGGGTGCCGTCAGAGAGCCCAAAAAGCTGATAAAAACATCACAATAATCCACAAGTAATCCACACAACTCCAGCCCATCAGTTAACATCTCATGAAGCAAAAAACTGTAAGTTTATAATAAAGAAGACGATCATGAAGACATTTTTACTTTAAACTGCAATCAATAATATTACTTTCTCCAGTGAAAACATCATTTTGTCTAAATTAAATGAGAAATATGCACAGATCAAGCACCATTTACAAGCAAAAACAGCTCTAAACAAACATGTTTGTGGGTTTTAATGTGAATAAACTACATTGGATGGACATTTTCCACTGGAGGAAGCGTTATTATGGATTATGGACTAGTACTGTGGTCAGAATCGATGATTTAAAGTTAAAAACATCTTAACAATGGATTTGTTTCTAACAAACATGCAGCTTTTCACTTCACAAAGCATTAACTGATGGACTGGAGTGGTGTGGATTACTTGTGGATTATTGTGATGTTTTTATCAGCTGTTTGGACTCTCTGGCGGCACCCATTCACTGCAGAGGATCCAAATGGCAAAATTTTTCTAAATCTGTTATGGTGAATTGTACCTATCTACATCTTTAATGCCTTAAGTATGAGTACATTTTCAGCAAATGTTTATTTGTGGGTGAATTATTCCTTAAAGCGTTGTTTTAAACAATCAGTCTTGTAATGACAATGTAATAACAATGTAATAACTGGTTCCTGAAGCCAAACAAGATAAAAAAATACTGTATAACATCTTGGTGTACTCTTTTACCACACCTCCTCATTATGGGTCCTTGTAATTTAGCATTACATCACTTGCTCAAGAATGGATCATCTGCAGTGAATGGGTGCCGTCAGAATGAGAGCCTAAACATCTGATAAAACCATCACAATAATCCACAAGTAATTCACACAACTCCAGTCCATCAGTTAGCATCTCGTGAAGCAAAAACTGTAAGTTTATAATAAAGAAGACAATCATTAAGACATTTTTACTTCAAACTGCAATCAATATTACTTTCTCCAGTGAAAATGTAGTTTTGTCTGAGTTAGAAGAGAAATATGCACAGACCAAGCACCATTTACGAGCATAAACAGTCAAAAACCACTTTGTGGATTTTGATGTGAGAAAACAACATTAGATGGACTTTTTCACTGGCAAAGTGTCAAAGTGACAAAGTGTTATTATGGATAATTGACTAGTATTATTGTCAGAATCGGTGGTTTAAAGATTAAAAAACATTTTAACAATGGATTTGTTTTTTTTACAAACACACAGCTTTTCATTTTACAAAGCTTAACTGATAGACTGGAGTGGTGTGGATACTTGTGGACGTTTTTATCAGCTGTTTGGAGACCCTGGCGGCACCCATTCACTGCAGAAGATCCAAATGGCTAAATTTCTCCAAATCTGTTCTGATGAACAAACTCATCTACATCTTGAATGCCTTGAGTGTGAGTACATTTTCAGCAAATGTTCATTTGTGGGTGAATTATTCCTTTGATCATTGTTTTAAACCATCAATCTTGTAATGACAATGTAATAACAATGTAATAACTGGTTCCTGAAGCTGAACCAGATAAACACCACTGTATAACATCTTGGTGTACTCTTTTATCACACCTCCACCTTATGGGTCCTCATAATTTGTCATTACATCTCTTGCTCAACAATGGATCCTTTGCAGTGAATGGGTGCCGTCAGAATGAGAGTCTAAACATCTGATAAAAACATCACAATAATCCACAAGTGATCCCCCAACTCCAGTCCATCAGTTAACATCTTGTGAAGCAAAAAACTGTACATCAAGACAATCATTATAACATTTTTACTTCAAACTGCAATCAATAATATTATTTTCATCATTTTGTGTGAATTATAAGAGAAATATGCACAGATAAAGCACCATATGCAAACCAAAACAGTCAAAAACAGCTCTAAACAAATACATTTGTAGGTTTTGATGTGAGAAAACAACATTGGATAAACTTTTTCACTGGACAAAGTCTTATTATGGCTTATGGACTAGTATTGTGGTCAGAATCGATGGTTGAAAGTTAAAAAAAAAAAACATTTCAACAATGGATTTGTTTCTAACAAACACACAGCTTTTCACTTCATTATGTTAACTGATGAACTGGAGTGGTGTGGATTACTTGTGGATTACTGTCATGTTTTTATCAGCTTTTTAGACTCTCTGACGGCACTCATTCACTGCAGAGCATCCAAATGGATCAATTTTTTCCAAATCTGTTCCCGATGGACAAACTCATCTATGTCTTGAACTTTCAGCAAATGTTCATTTGTGGGTTAACTATTCCTCTAAGCATTGTTTTAAACCATCAATCTTGTAATGACAATGTAATAACATTGTAATAAAAATGTAATAACTAGTTCCTGAAGCAAAACCAGTGTATAACATCTTGTTTTACTCATTTACCACACCTCCTCCCTTACGGGTCCTCGTTTTGAACTGACCTCCCGCTGGCCCTCCTGTAGAGCACTGGAAACACTAGTAAAGAGGGTTTTAGTCTTACGGTTGCAGCGACACCTAATAACCAGCTAAAACCACTCAAACAAAAGCTACGAACAACATCTTGGATTATGCAAATGGACAAGGGCGTTCCGGGGATTAAGCGTGGTTCCCAACCCAAGCTGATTAGAGCTTATTGAGTCACTTGGTAAGTGTGCCTCTTGCCCCGCACGCACGAAAAAAACACGTCGAGGGCCGTTCGGGGGGCACTTTCACACCTGTGGTGTGAGGCCTTCATGAGAAGCACTTCCCTTTGGCCTTCATTCATCCCGGCTGGCTTTGTCTGTACGCGCGCTGACACCTGTCCCTCCTCGATGGGCTTTGGAAAACATCTCTATTTAAGAGATGTAATTATTGTCCCATGATAGCTGAGAAACAGCGGTTTGCGACTGACTCCTTCAGCTTGTGCTCGGTGTTCGTTCTTTGTAAGCCGTCAGTTAATTACCACTCGAGTTTTACCTTTGTCTTCTTGCTCGTAGGTACTGTTTCCCCTTCGGGCGTCCGGAGGGGGCTCTTAAAGCCACGCTCTCTCTTCTGGAAAGGGTGAGTGTCTGCCAATTAACTGTGCATGCTTTGTATCTTATATATGTACCAGCTTGAGATGAAATAACTGTAATAAAGTGTAATAAAGAAGTATTTTCTTAGGTTCTGATGAAAGACATCACCACGCCGGTCCCACCTGAGGAGATGCGTAAGATAGTTCAGAAGTGCCTGGAAAAAGCTGCGCTCATCAATTACTCCCAGCTGACCGAATATGCCCAGATCGAAGGTTTCTCACAGAATACTTTTCAGGGCTCAACAGTAAGGATTTTTTTTCTCCAAATATGAAAATCCAAAACACCTGGCAGTGTTTTCAGTGGCTCCAGCACAAAAAAGTACACTAATGTTCGAAAGAAATTCATACTTTTTTTTAACTATCTATGTCAGGGGCATTTCCTCCGAGGAGGCAAGGGAGGCAGTGCCTCCTCAAAATATTGGATGAGGAAAAAATTGTAGTACATCGCCTCCATCGCGATATGATTAGATATGACTAGTTATGATCGGCTGTGATTGGTTTATGTGATAAATCCGGCCTCTTGTGTGTTTGAGTGAACAATATAATCGTGTTAATGGGAAGACTAATTAAAAATGTAAGTAAACAACTTACACATTTAGCTATAACTACTTTGTCAAAATAAGACTTAAAGGAGAACTTCACTTCCAGAACAACAATTTACAAATAATTTACTCACCCCGTTGTCATCCACAATGTTCATGTCTTTTTCAGTCGTAAAGAAATTATGTTTTTTGAGGAAAATATTTAAGCATTTTTCTCCATATAATGGAGTGATATGGTGCCCCCAATTTTGAACTTCCAAAATGCAGTTTAAATGTGGCTTCAAACGATCCCAAATGCGGTTATAAATGATCCTAGCAGAGAAAGAAGGGTTTTATTTATTATTGCTCTTATATTCTAATTTGTTTGGCTTCCAAATTCACCAGTGAATGTAATTTAGACTGAGCCACTATATCACAACTAAAAGAGGATTGAGTCCACTTTAAACCTTAAGTACGAGTCAGTTCACCAGCTTTTTCTTTGTTTAGTTTGCACACTGAATCTGTGTTGGAGCTCTTTTTGAAAACACAAAGTGCACCAGATAGATGAATTTAACTTTAAAATGTACAAAATTTTCTTACAGGGGGTGCATGCCCCCGGACCCCCCTAGAGGGACCGAGGTCCGCCCACCATAGTATCATAAAATCCTGTGGGAAACACTGTACAGGTAGTCACAGCCGCATTTACACAAATTCTACACAGTGTGTACGGAACTGAACTGAACAATTAGTTGTTAATGACATATTTAAACATGCATGAGATTCGAATCATTTTTAACCAAAACAGGTTGCAGACTGCAGGTTTAAAATAAATTAAAATGTTTTCAAAGAACATTTGCAACAATTATTGCAAAAAATTATTATTATTGGAAGTTTGTACAGTTAAAATAATACAGGAAACTCTGTGACAGCAGTCAAAATGGGTTTGTTTTAACTGACACCTTTTATTTATTTATTTATTTATTTTTTGTTATCTGGGCAAGTTTTGGGAAGTTTTGAACCTGAAATTAAAATTGAGTTTATTGTTAGTTTATTGTCACGCTCACAATCATTTTTTTGAGTGAGGCTGACAAAATCCTTATTGTTGAGCCCTTTTGATACATTTCTTTTAGATATTAACCTATAAACGTGTTTTTAGTGGTTAACATCTTGTGTGAATATTGTGATGTCTGTATTTCAGCCGACAACAGTCAGGCGTCTCCGGAGAAAAGGCTGGAGGACATGATCAGACTAGGAGAGCTGTGTATGGAGGTGCTACAACAGAACGACGAGCATCACTCTGAGGTAAAACCCACAGAGCATTTCTCCTTAAAGTCTTGCTACTGCTTTTTGAAGACCAACCGGTGAAATCTTGTCTCAGTTCAAACTATTTCCTGCTGAGAAAGCATTTATTATGTCTTCGTATCAGTGCTTTTTATTCCTCGTTTCTCATATTCAATATCCAACGTGATATTCCGCACCAGCAACATGAATTCGCCATTGATCTTGTGACGTCTCTTTACAACATATGTTCAAAGAAACCCGCAGTCACGTAGACAGAGAATCAATCTTTGTTTATCATCGGGCCTTTTGGCATTGCGTGTTGCTCCAGAAGGTATTGCATGATCATTTCAGAGCAGACTCGTGATCATTTACCGTCTCGCTGTCCATTTACTCCGCCACGTTGCCATAACAGCTGTTAGCGAGTGACAGCTTACCCGTCCAATGCCAGCTCATAGTAGCGGCGCAGGAAAACAACGCCCACGGCCCATCTGCACAGGGCCAGCGCCCGCGAACGCTCTCACATCAACATTAAAAAAATAAAAAATCGAACGAAACTGATCAATCCTAGGTGTTCAGGCTTCGTTGACAGATACGTGATCATTTTACTAAATAAAAATGTAGATGTAGACATCTGCTCGCAAAGTACCAGGCTATTTTTAGGCTGATAGCTTGCAACAGCTGTCACAGACGACAGAGACACTGATGCCAAAACGCTTGCGCCTAACAAGACAAATGTCCCACATGCTGTCACTAAGGAAACATCAAGGTGTGTGTGCATGGTACGCGCAGATCTACATTAGTGAAATTATCTTCACACTTGCAATTTGTACAGTAAAAGCAAGGAGTAAAACATTTTTGTCTGATACAGCGTGTACAGTGTTTCAGTGTTCACTATGCATATGTCGAACGAATGGGAGAAAACATTTGTCTGTCTCATATTTTTCTCTCTCTCTCTACTGCTTCTGTGTTTGTAAATGCATTAGGGAAGAGAGGTAAGAATCTTATATTTCACTCTCATGCTGTGTTGTGTTGTGCTGTCTAGCATTAGCAAGAAATACGTGGCTGCTTCTCTTTGGACAGCCTTTTGTTTTATCATGCATGCTTTTACTAGCAGGTTGGATATATAGGTTTTATTATTTTTAAAAAGATCCTGAAATCAATACGTTTTAATACGTTTATTCAGCAGGGATGCATTCAATTGATTAAAAGTTTTTGTGTTACAAAAAAAAATCTATTTAAAAAAACGTTCTATTCATGAAGGAATCTTGAAAAAAATGTATCACGGTTTCCACGGAAATGTTAAGAATTTATCATATTTAGCAAATCAGCATATTAGAATGATTTTTGAAGGATCATGTGATTGAAGACTGCAGCAGTGATGCTGAAAATTCATAGAAATTCATAAAAACTCATAAAATTAATTCATGAGTCTGAATATACAAATGTTAATTGCAATATGTAGTTGTAAGTTTGAATGTATAAATTATACATTGTTAAAGGGTCACATAAACCAATCACAGCCGATCATAACTAGTCATATCTAATCATATCGCGATGGAGGCGATGTACTACAATTTTTTCCTCATCCAATATTTTGAGGAGGCACTGCCTCCCTTGCCTCCTCGGAGGAAATACCCCTGACATAGATAGTTAAAAAAA